>NW_009707326.1:52949-96437 GCF_000703405.1 Apaloderma vittatum | reverse complement strand
GAATGCCAGCTCATTCGGGGATCCTAACCTTTTCTCGGCACAGCAATCCCAAGTTTTTATCCAGCCTTATAATCTGGCTAAAGGGAGAAACCTTCATGTTAGATCTGTGGTTTTAAACAAACACTCCCTTTCACAAAATCTAGACTTTTTACTGGTTTCCAGTTTTCCTGAAACACCAAAGGGAGATTCCACAGAAAGGCAAATACCTGTCTCCCTGTAATAAGCTTTTTTTCTCTAGTAACTCTCTAACTAAATGTTCCTTGCTACAAAATACGTCAAATTCCCCATTCACTGCCCATTTATGCCTAAATGTTAAGAAGTTTTAAGTGACTGTAGATCAAAAACATGTTCTGTGTATGTAACAAGATAAGAAGGAGCTCAGAAACAGCCTCAGTTGTGTGGAAGCACTAACTGGAGCCTGTCACTTGATCCTCAGAATAGAATTAATAGTGGCCTTGTAAGGAAAAGTCTAAAAACTCTGTTGCCAAGTAATAAAAAGCTAAAACTAGTAAGGGGGCAAAATGACCATAGCCACGACGGTAACTACAGAAAATCTCTTTTTCTTGCCAACCTTAAGAAACCAGGTTGTAACTCCTTGATAAATGCTGACATGATGTGAAGTGAGTGTCTCTTGACTTACAGGTTTTTTGGGCCCCAGGCCATTTTATCTGAGATTAGTCAATGACCGAGTTCTTTCCAAGCCCCTATGTGGAGTATTCAAAATAAAAATGTAGACCCACATCTCCATCTCTGAGCTAAAACTGAAGGGGATGGCAACAGTACCTGTGCCAAGCTCTCTTGTGTGCTCAGAACTGTGGCAGGGCAGCACCGGATCCCACGTTTTATTTCTCTCCCAGAGTTGTGCTTTTGTCAACGTTAGATGCGACTGCTCTTAGTTTGTCAGCTGGCTCTGGTCATCAAAAACACCTCGTCTTTCATCTCTTGTACATCGGGACATGTAATTGTAACTGTTTTCTCAGATGGAGATTTTAGAACGATAATCCATGCCATTGTTGCATGTAGATTGTAATAACCCACATGAAAACTGCTCCTGAAGACCACACACGAATGCAGAAAGAAGCTGAATGGCAACCATAGCTCCAGGGAGCATCTTCTAATAGACCTCTAAAAATGCATTAGATTCTTATCTTCTGTGGTGCCTCAGCAACAGTGGAAGTCAGAAGAGATGTTTGTGCCAGTAGCTCACAGACTTAAACATACTGAAGTCAAGTTTTAAGGAAGCAACCTCCTCTGTAAAGCTCTGCTAGAAGTAATGAGTCCGTTCTGTTGATTTCAATATGATTTACACAGTCCCTCTCCTGCTCAGGGAATAAAACTGATTTTAGTTACTGACTGGAAAGCCAAGTTAATACATACAGGTATTTGAAATATTATATAGACACCTATTTTAGCTGCCTGTGTGTCAAACATTTGAACTTGGGGACAATCTAGCAGAATGTGGCATGTGCTTAAGGTCTCTGGAGAACAAGCTGTTGCATTTGCTTTGTGACCTGCGTGCATCTGGTCAGGGAACAAACGGCATGGATATAGATCCACCCGGGGAGGAGATCGGATGTCATGAACCCGGTTGTGCATTCTGTCTAGGAGAGGAGCATTAATAATGGTCTTCAGTTACATGGGGAGAAAGAAGCTGTAGCATAGCAGAAAAAAAAAAAAAAAAAAAAACAAAAAAAAACCACCCCCAACTGTTCTGCAAGTCTGTGGTAGACAGGAAGAGATGATCTAGGGTTATGTTTTAAATGGTAGAAGCTTTCTAATAAGTAAGGTTAACGAAGTACTGCATGTAACTGTGAGTTATTACACAACCCTCATTGTTAGAGACCTTTGAAAACAGGTCAGAGTGGACTGTTACAGGTCTAGCTGGTGCTGTCCTGTAGCCCAGGAACAGGGCACTCATCTCCTCAGACCCTTGAGGCAAACCTATTTTTCCCATTTGTTTACAAGTGATTGGTTTGGTTTTTAAGTCGTGCAAGGCACAAATCGGAACGGAAAAAAAAATCACAAGCGGCCACAAAACCACATTTTTAAATCACGCAACAATTAAAACAGCACAAGTACAAAGCAAGTACCCTTGTTTTGGTTCAGCTCCTCCAACTTCACCATCTGGAAGCAAATCCCCAGAAGGACGTAGGAAACCACGCAGAAGTTGCAGCAGCACGCAGCACCTTGCATAGAGATGCACGGGTGTCTCGTGGCTCACCGCCCCCAGCAGAGATCCCCAGCACCTGCCCCTCGGGTACATCGGCGCTCACAGCGTGCTCTGTGTAGTCTGTGAGCTGTCTCTGTGCTGCCTCTCATTTCTCAATGGCCAAGAATAGTACCCAAAAATTGAGTTTCACTACAGCATCCCAGCCTAGGTGTGGGGGAAGTGTGTATAGGGGCATAAAGACTATAGTGAGGCCCATGACCAGGCTGAAGGCTAGGCTTTGTCATCTGTGGGAGCAACAGCCAGAGTGATCCTCGGAGTTGGCAACCCTTGGCTTTGCATTCTCCTCTTGGTATGACCTTCACTGCCAACTTTTGGATAAGAAATTTAAGAAAACTGCATTTTCTCCAAAATTCTGTTCTCATCAGAAGTGGGAGACCAACAGGATTTCATATTCAAAGTTCAAAGGATAATGGAAAACAGAGCTGTGTAAAATTCTGAGGATGCTGCAGCCCACAATGTTTTGCTCTCTTCTATCATTTCTCCTACCCATTTGCCAAAAAGGACCACTTTTTTTCCTATTTTCTAATGTTACTCTCCCAACATGACGAAACCCTGAAATCTTTAGCTTGCCAGCAGTTTTTCCTTTGGGTCTTCCCATTCTTCTTTACAGTATGGGCTGAAGAGAGCCAAGATATTCTCTTCTACTGTTTCTAGTTCTCAAGGAGGACATACTACTTAATAGCAAATTACTTAACTCTGCCGACAGCTGTGATGAAATCATCATGGCTAACTGCCCTTCGACTGGTGTCAGGAAGTCATCAACCAAAAACTCTGTGCTACATCCAGGTCTGAAGCCAGATGGACAAAGATCACAGAAACTGGAAGATAATGATGACACTGACCTCTCGGTAACCTTGCCTAAATGGCAGGTTGATAACATCAAGCGTGTCTTGAGGAACAGTCCAGCCACCAGCACTTGATTATTTTGGCGTGCTCACACAGAGACACACTGCAATACAGAGCTCGGTCAGAACAGCACGAGCTGTTTGCTATCAGAGAGATGATTTTAATCAGCAGTCAGTATCATTGTTACCATTTGACATGTGGGGTAGCTGAAGTACTGAAGGGAAAATCATCCCTCAGATTACACCATTGCACCAGGAATAAAAACCAGTTGTGCACTTTGTAACACCACCCACCCTACCTTGCCAGCCGTTGCTCAGTACACCTGACCCAGCACGATAACTGGCTGAGATGAAGAAAAAAAGAGACTTAGTTCTGTTTTCCTACCCTAATGTGTTTCCTGGTGTTGAATCTACAGGCACTGGTGAATTCCCTGATTGCTTGGCACTGGCATTGGGATGCCCTGCCCAGGCAAGTGGTGGAGTCACAGTCCCTGGAGGTGTTTAAGGAGAGGCTGGATGTGGCACTTAGTGCCATGGTCTGGCCGATGTGATGGTGTTGAGTCATAGGCTGGACTTGAGGATTTCAGAGATCTTTTCCACCTTCAACAATTCTGTGACTCTGTGATGGACTATGTAGGTCACAATTTGAAACAATTTCACTGTTCCCAACTTCTCAGGCACACAAGAGAAGTTTCTCATTATACTCAGGCACAGAAGAATCTCAGTCGGTGCACACTTAAATTTGAGCATCCCCAGCATTTAAGACTGTAACTCCCATCCCTGCAGCCATCCTATTACAGTTATCGACTGCAATGACTCTCAAAAACAGCAGAGGAAAAGGGGTGTTTTAGTTCAGCTTCCCTGTATTTGTGAAACATACATAATAGTCAAGGCAGTGCTCAAGAAATTGAGCAATACTGGTCGTAAGAGTGTGTCAGCATGCCAAGGTAACGTCAAACAGGCTAACTAGGGAAGTAATACAGCTCTGTGCCATGGCCCATCAGTATAAACCACCTGGATCTGCCATACTCCAAACCTAAACCACAGAAATGAGTTTAGAACCAGCAAGAACAAGCCTAGATGCCAATTTTGTCTTAAATATTCTGGTTATTACAGTAGGAAGGTCCTTTTGTCTTTTAAATCCAACCTGGTTCTGAAGTTTGACCTTTTGGGGAACGTTTCTAATCGGGTCATACTATGGTGGCGTTACAAGCGACTTGCGTTGTGTTCTTCTGTTACAAGTGCTACACTGTACAGTTAGCTGCAAAGTTTGTATAAGACATAAAGCACCAAAAAAAAAAAAGGAACTGGAGAGCTGTGTGGTGAGACATTATAATTCCTATTTACTTGCATTTTATATTCCTGAATTCATTTCCTTCACATAATTGTTTTTGGTTTTTTCCACCCGTATTGTAGAGGCATTTAATTTTCACTGCCCTAAATTTTATGCAATTGTTCAAATAGTGCAATTTTTCATGTCTGGGTGGATATTATGCAGTATCCAGTCTTGTTGATCATTCTGTAATGTAGCAAGGGGAAATGACTGTGCAGACCAGTTTAGCTTTACTGTCTTGCCCTCTGTATTAAGGTCAAAAATCAAACTGATTCAAGTGCTTTTGTGATTAGATCATTGCATCACTGAAATGCAAGAACTGGTATCAATAAAATGAGGGGGGGGTAGCACTGGTTCATTTAAAAATGCATGAATTACGAGGCTTCTAACCTGGATAAGATTTAATGAATTATTAATCCTCATATTTCACAAATCCCATGCTCTTCATTCCCTGATATCTGCTCATATCTATATTCGCTAGTCACCGTTTTCCCTGTAAATTAAGGCTAAATTAGCTATAAATTAGGTAACAAATTTTAGCCATCCCACGTTTTCTTTTCTGTTTGACACAGATTATTTGTAGATCTAAACGCCAGAGAAGACAATTATATTCATGTAATATGATCTCCTGCAGAATACAGTCTCATCCAGTAGTTTCTAGATTAACCCCTTAACTGCTATTTAAAGCTACAATGAGAAAACAATATGTATTATTTTATAAAGAAATACAGCCTTAACTTAAAAACTTCAGGGGACAGAGAAGGCACCACATCCTTGTGCGAGTTCTTCTGAGGCATTGCTAATGCACTGAATAAATATACTATCCAAATGAAGAGACAGCTGAACGCAGTGCAAAAGGACCTCATTGTATGCCACAGAGCCCAGCTCACAACAGAGTGTCCTTGTCCTTCTGCCTTGAAGTCTCACTGCATTTTCTTCTGCCACCACACTTGCAGTGGGGCAGGAGCGATGCTGGGGAGGGGGGGAGCAGAGCAAATCCTCAGGGCGTGTTGTGGGGTTCAGAGCCTCGGTTCACCTTGGGCATGAATGCAATATCTCTTTCACATCTCCTTGGGACAACAGGGTTAAAATTCTTTCTTCTGGGTGACTTGGCCTCAGAAAAGGCACATTAAACTCATATTTCAACAGCAGGCCCACATGGGCCTTGGTTTCCAGTGCTATTAGATTTATGACAAACTACCAGCAACCCTGGCTTGAGAATAAACTGATCTACAAGTGGCAAAACTACTGAGAGTCTGGGCAGGCGTAGTCCTAGACTTGCCTCTCCCATTAGTTTCCACATGGAAGCTTGTTTTGTGTCTCAGTATATAAACGCAGTGCAAAACACGTAGGAAACCCTTAAGCAGTTTTTATCCCAGCAATACTGGAAGTATCTCACTAATAAGGAGCTTTGGCCATGGGAGTTAACTTCACCTCTTTCCTCCTCTAGTGACATCTGCAGCTTGCTTACAGGGTTTAACCCAAGGCACAGCTGAAGCAGTTGCTACTTAGATAGGACAGAGAAAAATGACATCCCATGATAACCACAGGGCTTACAAATTGAGGTGTTGAGCATAATGTTATAAAACTGTTTACATATCTCATTCCAAAGTTAGAAAAGGAAAAACTTTGTCACACAGTTAATCAGAAACAATTCTGCATGCGTGCAAGTCCAGAAGATTTAAAATTTTAGTGCAGAAACTGAGCTCCCTGACAATGCCCTTTTGTGAATGGCCTTACTTAGGACTAACTCTGCTCATGCCTTTTCTCAAATTTTCATTCATTCTTGAAATGGGAAAATCCCTTCACTTTAGGAGCTTTTTCACTTGTTGGAAGTTCAGGATTTAGACCTCTTTGCCAGTGGCAAAGAAAAGCAACTGCACAACAGCACATGGTGATACACAGCAAATTAAGCCAGAAGTGAAGCCAGCTGCTGTACCCGAGCAACAGGGGAGTGTAAGCAGAAAGTACAACTTGCCAAACTGGAATTTGGCAAGACTTATAGGTAAATTTACCTCCTGTCTAACAAAGTGCTACAGGGTTTTCTTTTCTGGGAGCAATTTCAACCTCTGGGTCATCTGGTGGTGGCAGAAGGGTGCCAGCAGGACGGAGGCTGTGGCAGCCCTCCAGGAACAATCCAGCGAGCCATCTACAGGCTCCCAGACTTCTGCTTTCTGGCGTCTCATCCTGATAATCACTCGAGCACAAGTCAGCTGAGATCATGATCTTGAGGCGGTATATTTCTGCCATGCAGGAAAACCTCTGAGGAGATATATTCCTATCCCAGCTAGTCCCAGAAGGGGAAACAACATCCCACCTTTTGGTCATTTTAAAGCCATGAGGACTCTAACACAGCATACCCCCACCTACTTATTCTACTGGCAATGAAGACTGTACTCCCCTGCAGTGGGTGTATTTGTCCATTCCTCTCAGCTGCTTTGCATTCACACATTCACAAACTCTCCAGATACACATGCTATATAAAATAACGTATGAACCTCTAGAACTGGCTAAAAGTAAAGAGAGACTTTCCGTAAAAGAGAATGACATTACTGAGAGTACTTTTCTTGGCACAGAAACGTTTGTTGCACTCATAACAACACCTTCCACAGTCTTTCCATATTCCTGTACAGATAGAAATGGCAGGAATATGCCAAACCTGCCCATAAAACAATGCTTCAAAAATCTCAAAGTCTCTTTCAGTACCTGGTTTCCAATTTGTGGCCCATTTGTAGCAAGAAATAAATGGGAATACATTGCTTGCATCTGAAAACGCCAAACGGTGGGGGACTGAATTACAACTTCAGTGCATATTGGCAGGATGAGATGCTGATCCATTTGCACAGTAATGTGCTATATTTAAGTCACGCATCGTGGCATCTTCAAAGAGGCCAGTCATAATTATGATGGATTAGACTGCAGAGTCAGTCCTAGATGCAGTAATTGTTTCACAGATGCTGCTGATGTGAGTTGAATTTCTAATGAATTGTAACTGAAGAAAAATATGCGGAGCTTCTACGTGGTCTGGAGAAAATACAGGTATGGGCAAGAGAAAAAAGCCTAACTGCTGTGATTAGGGACAGGTAGATTTACTTGGAGAGGCAAACAGTTCACCCCACAACAATTATAAAGAAGAGAACAGAGACTTGGTAAGGCACAACCAGGTCTGCTTAGTAGTAGCATCAAGACTAATCTTCATGGTGCTCCAGTTAAAACCAGTAATAAAGGTACTGCTGCCATTTGACTTTTGCCAGGTTTGAATTGCAAATAATTGCTGTGATCTGTAGGTGCTTGAACAAGATTCTTACTAAGGTGTGACTCGAGGACTGCGAATAACTGAGTGTAGACAGAGAGAGAAAGAAGTGTCACGCAAAGTCACCAGGGTCCTAAATGCATTTCAAAGAACACAAATCTGGTACTTTCAAATGATTAATTGACTTTGTGTTTTAAAGAACCAAATGATTCCCATGTCCTTTGCAACATCTAGCACCACCACCTTTTACACTGGAGGTGATCAGAATTTGGGTAAACTTAACACGAGGTCTCTGAGAATACTGTGAGTGATAATCCATGTCACACAGTGAAGATAACCTTATGGGTTTTGAGGACAGCATGAACCTAAGACTTTTCTGCAGCACAGATGTGCTCCTTTGAGACATTTGGAAGCTAAGTTTAGAGAGGTCAGGCAGCCCCTCCTTCTAAACAAAAAGGTGTTTTTACCTGTCAGTAAGGAGTTGGGAAGAACTCTCGGAAGGGAACTCTCAGAAGGAATTAAGTTGCAACCCACGTGGTACACCAGAACACAAGCAGCAAGGCAGGCTTTGAGGGCCAGAGGAAGTTTCTCACGGCTCAATCACACAGACTAAAACTTCTTTTAAAGAAAAAGATATTTTAGAAGCAGCTTGGCAGCAGTGTTAATTACTATAGTGCCTTTTAGTTCATTTCATACTTGTGAAATACAGCAGCCTACACACTCATGTCTGAGTTGTGGTTCATCTGCAATTCCTAGGTATGAAAGGTGTGAAGGCGAAGAATGGTTTCCAAATTAGGCTGACATTTTATTTTTGAGACACTCTGGGAGCATCATTCTGCCACCCAGCCTAGGATGACACATCAGAGGAATCCTTTTCATGCTACTTTCTCTTAAGTGTGGAATATGGTCTCCCTGGGAAAGCTGGAAAGGCTCATGTCTTGTGATACTTTAAAGCTAGATTGGGAAATGTATTGAAATATTTCTAGAAGAGAAGAAGCCTATCATACCTTGTCAAGAAAATAGGTAAGATGGATGTTCTTTTCCATCTCCCTAATCTTAGCTTTTCCTTCAAAACCTTTTTTTTAAAGTACTGTTATTTGCAGAGAGAACTTCTCTACTTCTGTCATATGAAACATAAATTGAGTACAGAAAGAAGAGAAAAAAAAATACTTCAGGAGGCTAAAAGTAAATCTAAAACCAAGTTTGGGATAAGGAGGAAGTGGATGCAAGTCATTATATAGGTGCTTGCCAGTCAAAATACATGAATTACCATGATACTGAAATCGGAGCTGCAAGCAGAGAGGATTCTGCTGGATGCAATGAATCTCATGAATTAATATTACTTTTTAAAGCATTTTAGAATGATATTACTCAACTGAGTAAAGTAATACTGCACTGAAAACTGTATAAATTAGATGTTCCTTAGATTTAAAGGGGAAAAAAAAAGATTAGTGTAGAATAAATACATAAGCAGAACAACAGTGACTGGAGAAATTTTTCAGTATAGTAGTTCTTCCTGTGTGGTGGCAATACCAGCCACAGTGCTTCTCCTGACTTTGCAGTCCAACCAGGGTGACCTGGTAATGGAGAGCCTTTTAGATTCCCCTTTATGCAAGCTAAAAATAAAAGCTTCAGGACAAAGACATGCATGAGTCCAAATTTTGGCTGTGCAATCTTACATCCCTAAGACCCTCTGTCAGTCTGTCTTATGTCATTTGTGACTGGCTGGGAACCATAAAGCCAGCAAAGAATAAATTACAAGCAGAGTCAAACAAGGACTTTATCTATGCTAACTGGGATTGTGAATCCGGGGAAGATCCATGGGAAGAGGATTAGCTTGTCATTATATGGAATTTATTCACTGCGCATTGTCAGAACTTTTATTCAACAAGAAACTTCATTTTATAAATAAAATATAAAGAGTATATGAGAAAATGGGATTTTCCATCCAAACAAAGAAGAAAAAAAATCCTAGCTCCACAGCTGTGGTGCTCAGTTCAAAACACAAATGCATAGTTTAAGCCGTGCTTGATGCCTAAATCTGAAAGGATGTTAATACCTGAAGAAATACCACTTCCATCAAACCTTTCAGAAATGTCTTGATTTGTTTCTGTCAACATTACCAAGATGTTACTGAACTGTAAGAGTTCTTACGGACAGCAATGAAGCGTGGCTTTGTCTCACGTGTATCGTGCCACTCGCGTGGTCTTTAGGAATGCCAGTTTTAAAAGACCTTGTCAGACAGCTGAAGACAGAAAAAAAGGAGGTTTTCCCCTCTAATTGGCAAGCTTGGTGGCAGTAATCCTTCAAGTCACACAAAAGATGTTTGGCACAGTTAATCAAATAACAGGATTAGTACTAAGTCTGGGAACCATGGTTTTGGCATGACTTTCTGCCTTATTGAAAAAGCGACAACAGAGGAGTCTATGCAAATCAGAAGCAGAGAATATCTTTTGCACCATTAGGAGAGATTTTTTGGTAAAATATCTTCTTGCCTGTTAAACAAGGTTAAGGAATTGCTCTGTATTTTCCCTTTCTTTTCAACTTGAAGAGCAAACCTTCAAGAGAAAGGGAGACATGGGGCTGTCAAACGCGCCTGCGAGCTCGCGCTGTGTGGGGACTGGTCATGATGTGTGCGTGAATGCTGCAGGAACTGTTAGGTAATCAGCTGGCCACCACCAGAAACTAAAACTGACTTGGATTCTCTCCCACTTCTTTTCTCTTTCAGATACGTTCAGAGGGTAGCCTTGTGGATGGCCCCGGAGCAGGCCAGATGGAACAGGACAGAACCAACCATGTTGACGGCAATAGATTGAGTCCGTTTCTAATACCACAATCTTCTCACGTTTGCCAGGCAGAGCCTTCTGTGGTGAAGCTACAGAATGGAAGTCCAGCAACAGAGAGGCCTGAAGTTGAAGTAAATGGAGACCACAAGCGGCTATTCATTAAAAGCAACTATGGAGTGCCCCACCGGAAGGGAAGTCCAAACAACCGTGTTAGCCCCGACCTTTTACAAGAAAAGAAAGCCTGTTCCAAATATATGCAAAATGGTGGGATAAAACGCACTTTTAGTGAGCCCTCTCTGTATGGACTTCATGAGAGCAAGAAAGTGAAACAAGACAAAGAGGTAAATGGAGAAAAAGCTGAGCCAGAAGATAATAATGAAAAACCAAGAGTCTCCAATTGTTACAGTGAGAAGAAAGCTGAGAGTTCTACAAGACAAGAAGATGAAACTTCAGATTCAATACAGTCTACAAGATACAGCAGTGGTGGTTCTGAAAACCCTCGTGACCTCCTAATTCAGGATGAGCAGGAGCAGGAAAATGTTCATTGCCAGAACAGGGACATTGTCTTACTACTTAAGAACAGGGCAGTGCCAATGCCTAATGGTGCTACAGTTTCTGCCTCTTCCATGGAAAGCATGCATGGTGAACTCCTGGAGAAAACACTGTCTCAATATTATCCAGAACATGTTTCCATAGCGATGCAGAAGAACACATCTCATATCAATGCCATTACCAGTCAGGCTATTAATGAGTTGTCCTGTGAGGCAACGCATTCATCCCATACCTCAGGGCAGATCACTTCCCCACAGACCTCAAACTCTGAGCTGCCTCAAGTGCCAGCTGTAGTGGTTACTGAGGTCTACAACACAGAAGACTCCAGTAAACCATCCGTATTGCCAGGTAGCTGTGCGCTTCAGAAGCCAGAACTACAGCTACAGCAACAGATTCCAGGCTATGATCCACACCAGTTACCCGTAGGAAACAGTACTGTTCGTGGAAGCATAGGGCAGGTTCCCAACCAAGACCTCTCTCTAAGTTCCAGCAGTAACCTGCAAGCTCAGAGCCCCACTCTGGAAGGGGTTTCCGAGCAAGCAGAAAAAAATGGTGCTCTCTTTAAACAGAACTCAATGTTTCACAAAGATTCCTCCGCTCCTCCTGCTCCGGAAATGAACAGTGCACTGTCTGTCGTGGTGCGAGAAGGACACCATTCCTATGAGAACAGATGTGATGAAACTCGTCCTGGGGAGGTAAAGAATGAAGGGCAACAGCAGGGACCAACGTTGGAAAGTCCCGACCTCAGCCAGCAACAGCTTCACCCTCAGCAGAGACTTCCGCCGCAGGCACAAACGTCACAGCAACAAGATGTCAGCGAAAGCAACCCGCAAGCTGCTACGGCCGCCTCAATTCAGCACCACCCAGAAGAAATGACGCCGGCATCAGAGCCTCCCCTCGAAAACCTGCAAGCGCGCGGAAGCGAGGGTGACGTGCAGCAACGCTATCAGCATTTCCCGGGACAGAGAAAACCCGAGATTCCTCCTGACAAAGAAAAGGACCAAGTGAAAGAGCCTGTGCAACAGGCTCAACATTACTCAAAACCAGCCTGGATAGAACTGGTTTCCAGCCAGTTCCGCCAGGGAGAGCCTCCCCAAAAGCCCAGTGAAGCGTTATTGCGATCATTTCTGCAGTTCCAGGCACACACAGCCGAAACAGCCTATACAAAACAGTATGCTGGAAGTCCTGATGCATTAAAGGGGCCTTCAGGGCAGCCCCAGAGCCAGAAGATAATGCAACAGGAACAAATGCCTTCGCTGTACAAAAGCGAGACCCCCCAGTTGCAGCCACATCCCACAGCCGACCAGCAGCTGCCGTTCCAGAAACACTCACCGCAGCCACCGCTCACGAAGGTGGATTCCCTGCTCAAGTGCCCAGCGCAGCAACACCATTTCCAGCAAAGACCAGAACAACAAGCCGAACAGCCTTTAGGAGCCCCGTTGAAACAGCAGCACTTGAATCCCCAGCCGGGGGAAAACGAGCAGTTCTTGCAATCGCACATTCTGCAGCAGATGCTTCAGAAACAGGCACAGCAGGTGCAACTGCCGCGCGCTCCGCAGCTAACCCCAAACCAGCAAGAGGCTCTGCAGATGAAAAACAAAGACCTGCCCCAACCCATCCCCCCCCCCCAAAGCAAGGCCGACCAGCCGCTAGACAGGACATCCTTCAGTCAGCTTAAGGCAAACGAATGCTTTCAAACTGGGAATAAGTACATGAAATCAGCTGCGTTCCCGCAGCATAACCCTCAGCTGGGCCTAGAGCAGGTACAGAGCGTAAACAGCAAAGCTCCCCTTTACGCTCAGAAAGCAAACGCGAGCCTGCAGCACCCCCGCTCAAACAACATGCACTTAATGTCTGAGAAGAAAGAAAGCGCCGCAAATATCGAATGCTTTGGAGCCAGCAAAATGCAGGACTTGCAACACGTGCAGTATTTTTCAAATAACTTGACCACAAAGCAAGATGTGAATCACTGTTTCCAAGATCAAGAGCAGCAGACACAACCAGCATCAGTCAAACAGCTACCGCCGCTCCAGCAAGCGCAGTGCTATGGCGGCAGCCTGAACCAAGATCTCCCGAGCCAACAAGCCACACAGATTCCTCAGCGGTACTTACCACACGGCCAGCAAACTGCCCCACACTCCCAAGACCAGAGAAGCTGTCATTTGCAGTCCCAGGCCCCTAAGGATTTTCAAAAACATGCTGCTCTAAGGTGGCATCTCTTGCAAAAACAGGAGCAACAAGCGTACCAGCAATCCAAACCCGAAATTGGTCTCGGTGCAGTGCGCAAGCCCATAAAAATTGAGGCTGGCACAAAGTCTAATGTCTGCATGCGTCCATCAGCTGGACAGCTGGAAAACAAAATGTGGAAAAAAACAATTAAACAAGAGAATCAGCACTTTGGCTGCGAGAACATGCAACAAAAGAGCATCATTGAGACAATGGAACAGCAGCTGAAACAGATACAGGTCAAATCACTGTTTGATCACAAGACTTTTACTATCAAATCACCTAAACATTTAAAGGTTGAAACAGCAGGCCCTATTACCATCCTATCAAGAAATACCAGTGCTGCAGATTTTGACACCCAGACCCCAGTCTTAGATCAGCAAGCAAACTCATCCACTGAGAAAACCCCGACCAAAAGAACAGCTGGAACTGTTCTCAATAATTTTTTAGACTCACCTTCCAAGTTATTGGATACTCCTGTTAAAAATTTATTGGACACACCTGCCAAAACCCAGTATGATTTCCCGTCTTGCAGCTGTGTTGGTAAGTGCTGAGACATACTAAAAACGTACTAGTTCACAGGAAGGAAATGAGCCTTCAGGTTAGGATCACAGGGTTAGCTGGATGTTTTTGTTAGAGGGTTCTTTGGGGTGGTTTTTTTTTAGAACAGTAATTAGTAAAGACTTACAACATTGCAATTTTATACATTTATGCCTACTCCACTTATCCAACCCTGCACACAGGCCCCTTCTCAATATTTCGTGAAGCAATTACCTATTGCTTTTCCAGTCAGAATGCTTATGGCCAGTAATGTGTCCTCTCACATCCATTCTCCTTGAGCAGCAGACACGTAACGACAACATGCTGATAAATTAGATTACAAAGTTATGACCTGCTTTTTATTTGTCAAGGTTAGATGCAGCACTTTTAACATATCTCCTGGGTCCAAAACTTGAGATCCTTACACCATTTTTTGCTCTACAGTGAAATTTTACTGAAGTTTCCCTCAGTAAAGCCTAAGCAAAAAAGAGATGACAGATTATTCTTCACTTGTTGCAAGACTTTATTCTCCCTTTCATGCACTTGTCTCCTGCAAGGCTAAACAGATCAGTAGTTTCTTGCAGAACCTACTCAAGCAGCACCAAAAAAGCAGCGTGGGGGACCCTCAGTATTTCTTCATGGCATACTCGATCACCAAAAGCTGGAAGAGTAGAGCAGAAGGAAGCAAAGTAGAGTGACAGGCATGGCCCCATAGCCTGAGCTTCTACCCAGCGCTGACACTGCGCGTAGCCAGGTCTAACAGGCACTTCCAGACTCCATTCAGGCTGAGACAAAACCTTCAGCACCAAAAAATGGGAAAAAAAAAAAAATCCCTATTATAGTTTCACTTACTGGCATTTTGTACCAACTATAAAAGAGGAAGGTTGAACCAATTCTCCTCTGAAATGGACCTTTTTGCCTTTTTGAGCGCTTGGGGCTGTGCGTCAGAGGTGATGTGTGGGAACAAAAAGAGGAGGATAGAGTGGATTTCCAAAGCTCCCAGGAGGAAAACTGGAAGCAAGTTCCTTGCTGTTCCTTGGTGTTTTATGAGAAAAAGTCTACAAAATTTAGGGGTTTTTTGAACGCTGAAGTTGAGTTGTTTTTTTCTTGAGACTGTTTCTCCAATGTAGTTGGCACAACTTTTTCTGGCAATCCTTCCATTGTTCTCACTATTTTTTTAGCCCCTACTGCAACCACTAACTAAGCAAAAGAGCTTATTCTCCACTTGCATTTCAATTCTTCAGTCTTAGCAGACCCTCTAGGAAATAAAGGACCGTGAAACTTAGTTCCTGTCCTCTTTGAAGAACCCGGTGTCACAGTGTGATCAGTAGGGTTTGTTTCTCTTTCCTACCAATACTTGTCTGTAGGAAGATTAAATTAAGCCGTTCCCTCACCGACACGTTCAGGTTTACAGCATGCCTTCATCATGCTCCCGGAGGCTGTATGTCAGGAGCAGCATCACCTCATCCAGCCTTTGGAGTTAACATGGCAGAAAACATAAAGTCAGCCCACGGACAAGTCAGCACAGCTCCACCACCTCCTCCCGAACCCAAGCAGAGCCTGGCCATTCCTGTCTCACTGCCTGAGCCTGTCTCCTGGTATCAAACCAACCATACCACGTACATTGTGAATGCTGCCATGGTCCTACCTACACACAGAAAACTGAGGGCACATTCTTAGCATACAAGCATTTTGACTACGCCTTGTGCAGGATTTCTTTCAGCAAACTTGCTTTTTTTATTTATTTTTTTTCATTTCACAGAGTCTTTCTGTGGGTGGCAGAAATTCTCTACGTAACCTTACTGGCCACTTTCTCAAGCTGTAGGTTCTTATATTGAAACACGTCTGCTGGAAAACAAGTACTGCACAGCTCACTAACATCAATATTTACTGTTGTGATCCCATTTATCCTCCTTTCTAGATACTGGGAGAGGAGGAAGTGGGAGAAGGAGAAACAATTGTTCGGTGATAACAGGAAAATGCCTTTTGAATTTCAGTGTAGAGCCCAAGACGTGAAACGACTGTTTGTGCCAGCAGAAGGCACACAGTCCGTATCACGGCCGTTTACAGGATTAGCCACGTGCTTTGCATGTTTAGTACAAGTTGCGTGGGCATACTTTAGACATAAATGTTTGAAAACTCTGAATCCAGACCCATAACAGGAGGAGGTAGATGTAAGCTTTGCAATGTGACTTTTTACATTAAAGAATTAAGCTTCAAAGTAATAATCTTTATTTTGTTTTAAACAGAGCAAATTATTGAAAAAGATGAAGGTCCTTTCTATACCCATCTAGGAGCCGGTCCTAATGTGGCAGCTATTAGAGAAATCATGGAAGAAAGGTAATTAGTGCAAAAGCACAGGGCAGATTAACATTTATCCTTTCGTGGATGTCAGAATTTTTCCAGCTTTTGCACATAAAGAAACAAACAATTGCAAATCAAGTAATTACTTGTAGGCTTAGCTACTCCAGTGTTGCCAACATTACGCACTGTGCTATTCACCAGAGAGTCACAATATTTGACAGGGCTAATAGTCTGCTGGCTGGCACAGCCTGCGCACTTTGAGAGAGATGCCAGCAAACCCAAGCAGGAACAAGTATTTGCCAGCCTGCCAAGCACGACGGTTGGCGATGGCTGCAAAAGCAGGCATGGGCCTGGTGTTCCCCCTGGGCAGGAGAATGCCATAGTGGAAGGAGGATGAAGAGCAGAATGCCAGACTCCAAAATCAGCTCCCCACTGCCGCCTCCCACCAGACTGGGTGGCGTCCAGTTGAGGGGTGTGCAAACCTCAAGGGTTAAATCCAACTAAGTCATGTCTAGAGGAGCGCCACAAAGTTGTTGGGCAGGATTTCAGCTCAAGAATTGATAAGCAGTTTTGTGAAAAAACATCCCCCTTCCTCGGAGCGTTGCACAAAACCAGCCTTATCTTGACTGTGGACAACCCCTGTATCACGTTGCATCCCGTGATGTATTTATTACATCTAAGCCAGCCAAACCAGGAATCTTGAACAGCACAGAATGGATACATGATCTGTGCTATTTAGAAATATGTGTAAGTGCAAAACCCACCAGCCTTTCTAAGGTATTTAAATTAAAAACTGTCACAGAAGTGACTTCTGCACTTTGGATTCGCCATTACTTGTAGTTTTTGGCTCACACAGACATTAATGGCCAGATTTTGAGGTATCTGGGAATTTAGTTCCCCTCTGAACAAATAAGCAAACAAAAAGCTCTCCAGCACGTCAGGGAATTTGATTTGTTCATACCTTAAAAATCCCAACTCCAGAACTAGCTCCAGCTAGTTTGCAGAACCAAAAGCAAATGGGCGTTATTGCGGTGCCGTGTCTGAGCTAAGGGGCGCCGTCTCTGAGCAAGCTCTGTGAGCTTGTGCTCATCACTGCGCAGTGACCGTGGGCCGCTTAGGGCACGTTAAGCCCTTCGGATTACCTCCGAGTCCCAAGGTCCTTTCTCTTAGCACCTCCTTCCCTGTGACTCCTGTGCAGGTCTTGCCCAATACTTGTTTTCAGCTTTGTGAGCAGCTTGACGGCGTGTCACCTACATAAATCAGCCTCTTCCTGCGAAGGGGCCATGAACACTGACCCTCCTGAGAAGTTTCATGCAGTTTTTTTATCTCCAGAACTCTCACTGACTGGTTAATTCTTTAGTATTTGCAAATAATAAATAAAAGAGGAAAGCCATTCATATCATGATGTCAATTATTAGAGATAAAACTGTTTTCATTTCTTTATGTTGGAATGTAATTTTCCATCCTTAATATTGACCTTTTTTCCTTTTTTTTTCTTTTTTTTTTTTTGCATTTAATTTCATTTCATGTTGGCAGAAGGAAATCCTGAGAGATTATAGATTACATGCATCTACTCAGCCGAGTATAGCAGCAGCCACTTGAACAATGGCTAGTTTTCAACTGTTCATATGATATGAACTGTGTGATTCCCTGACTGAAGAACTCCAGAACTCAGCCTTGTTAGTTAATTCTGTATCCCTAAGTAAAAACTACAAAGATACTCTCAGGTACATGTGTGCGATTGGTGGCACTAATCAGAGCTGAAGCCGTTTTAAATTGGCTTCCTGTGAATATGGATTGACTTTTAAGGTAGCAGCACTGCCAAACAAATCAGGGTTTGGATTTAGACTTGCTGTTAATATCTTAGCTATACCAGAACAAATTTCTTGCAGAATCCATGGTGGATACATATATTTTACCTCCTCCTTCTCCCAATCTCTACTTCATGCTCAGTGAGTTTTTTGCTCAGGTTTTAAAGCCAATCAGCTTTGTCCTGAAATCAAGCATGACAAACATTAGGCACAAATTCCTTTGTGACAGTTGAAAAGATTCGAGACAAAATCTGTTTCATTTCCAGTGGGTAATGTACAACACATTTGTGTAGCAGCATCCGCACAGTTGTCCTGCAATCCAGATTAGCAAACTGATATAGAATGTTAAGATTTAAAAATGGTTTTTAATGTGGCTAATTAAAGAAACAAATGTGTACTAACATCCAAGCCTAAGTTGGAAAAAGTGACCTAATGATTGCCTGCAGAACACGTGTAGTACAACTTGATTTTATTTGTATAATTTCCTGCGACACTGAAATTTCACAATGAGATCACATCTAAAAATAAGCATTTTTCATTTCCTTTACAGGACAGAGCTTTAAATACAAATATTTGCCCTTAAATATGCCACCAAGATTTTAGCGCAAAAACAAGAGGGTTGAAAGGTCAAAAGTTCTCAAGTCATCATTAAATGGCTGCATAACAGGAAGGAACTATCTTGATTGCTTTATAGGCAACAGGCAAAGAACAAGGAGATTGCGATTTAGTCCCCACACTTGGTTATTAAAAAAAAAAAAAAAGGTTATGTCAATGAGAATGGCAGAACTGGTGATGGAAGTGCAATTTGCCCAGTCCCCAAAAGGCAGCCACGTTAACGTGGTCCCTGGGTCTGTATGGCTGCAAACACTGAGGTTCCTAGTGCCCGGCCTCACCTGAGACCAGGTGGGCACCAGCAGCCCAAGGAGAGGTCTGGCCAGAGAACGTGCCTGGAAATGGCTCAGCAGGTCTGACGCTTTCTTATTGACTCAAGATTTGCCACGTATTCCCACGCGGTCCATCAGAGGACCCGTTTGCTCTGGGTAAGAGCACTGCTCGCATGTGGGGCTAGGTTCTGCCTTAATGGCACAATCTCCTTGATTAAACGTTTCAGCAAGAGCCGACCTTGCCCACCTTGGTCGCAGAAAGACACACGAAAGGCATCAGTTGAGGGCACCTTGTGATCCTAACTCGTCACAGAAGTCAGGCAGAAGTAAATAAGTAACAATTTATGAGCAGATAATAAAGCAAATAGATATTATGCAAACTAATCGTGACTTAACTGATTCACACTGTTACCTAAGCCAGAAACAAGCACAGAAAATTAATAGTGACTACTGCATGCCAGCTGTTCCATGACAACTTCATTATATAAACTTCAGGGTAATAACTTTAGGTTTAACCCAGAAATTCAAGAAAAATCTAAAATCCCTCCCCAAAATAGAGACTTCAAGTCCACTTTTCAAAATCCCATCTATAACAAATTCTCTACAGAAACAGTTAAAAGGTTTGGGAATATTAATGTGATACGGAAAATTTTTACACATCCATGATGTATTGAAAACATCTGCCTCTCTTAACATATCAATCCATCACTGTAGTAAAATCGGCAAGATAAACTGCATTGCACATCTCTCCCTGTAATCCGTAGCGTTTATTTTTTAAGATAAGACTGCCAAATGTGCTCCATCATTTCAGTGTTCACACCGAACCAAATGAATCTGCTTATTGTACGTATTTTTGTTTGTTTAAGATTTGGACAGAAGGGTAAAGCTATAAGGATTGAGAGGGTTGTCTACACTGGGAAAGAAGGCAAAAGTTCTCAAGGATGTCCAATTGCTAAATGGGTAAGTGATGTACACAAATGGTAAGACTAATCTAGTTCAGCATGATGGTTCAGGTAAGCAGACAGCAGTGACATGTTCTGCTGTTAGTTGACCCTACAAAACTTAAAAATATCTCAATGGCAGCAGTGGCACAGGATGCCTGTAGCTTGCTCCCACCCGTCTCTCTCAGTCCATTTACTTGTTGCAAAGAGAATAGCAGAAATAAAATTTGGCCTAAAGGCATGAAAAGCAGTTTTGCTTAGATTTAAGATGGGTAACACCTGACATCTCATCCCTGTTTAATTTTAGTTTACAAATAAATCCAGTGAGTGCACCACTGTGATGTTCTTAAAATGCACATCCAGTTCGAGAGGCATTGGGACACCCTCTTAGCAAACACTGTCATACTCTGGCATAGATTACTGAGTGGTTTGGGTAGGCTGGGGAAAGACAGGGTGAGGAAAAACTGATACATGATTATAGTATTTATGTGGGCTGTACTGCACTTTTTTTTTCAGAAATACCCATAGTAGCACTGAGAAGTAAGGACACTCTTTTATTTGATCAATATCTACTGCTTTCCTTTTATCACTGTAATGTTTTTACGTAGTAAGGGCACGTGATAAAACTGAGTGGCTGATCACAAGTTTAGCTGCTTAAATTTGGGAGGGAAAGGGAGAGACCTCCCATGTCTAGTTATTTAGTCCTTTCCTCAGCTGCCTGCTTTTTCCACACGTGGCTCCTGCCCAAAGCACAGGTGCCCACCATCCAGCTCCGTGCAGGGAGGCATCTCACTGCTCCCTTCCTTTTGCCCACTAACCAAACCGGGCCACTTGCACCATAGTGCAGATTCAGGAGAACATTCTTGCTGAATCAGAGCATGGGCAATAGCTTTACAAAGCTGGTTTCCACCACCATGGTTTTCCATGGCATCAGTCAAATCTAGCCTTTTAGAATCTCCTTCATGAAACAGAAAGGGCAGCCCTGGCCCATATCACTAACTGTGAAAAATGGACCGAGTTCCCGGAAGCAAAGAAGGCAGAAGTAGTAGAAGTAGCCTCACCATACGCGCACTAATGCTGAGGTTTCCTCTTCTCTTGCTCTTCACATTAAGAAACGCGTTGTTTGTGTTGGGGCTCTGGGGGTGTGTGTTACTGTGTGCATGCAGGTAGTCCGCAGAAGCAGTCAGGAGGAAAAGCTACTCTGCTTGGTGCGCGAGCGAGCGGGCCACACGTGTGAGACGGCCGTGATCGTGATTCTCATCCTGGTCTGGGAGGGTATCCCAACAAGCCTGGCTGACAAGCTCTACTCCGAACTCACTGACACCCTGAGGAAGTACGGCACGCTCACGAACCGGCGGTGCGCCCTGAATGAGGAGTAAGTGGTACAAAGGACGCGATGGCCAAACTTGCAACCCCACCATCCACCTCGCACCTGGCACCTCTGCTCGTGCTGTTACCCTAAAATACACATAACCTTTCCAACTCTTTCAGGCAATTTGAAAAACCCACAAACCTTGTGAGAAAAGCAAAGTAAACATTCTTGTAAATGAGGGAAGAACATCTTCCCAGAGTTGTGAAGCATCCTAGTATATTTAAAGGAAGAGATCACAGCAGGGCCCAGGACAGCAGGTACCTCAACCTTGAAATAAAACCTGGATGCACTAAATCGTACTGTAAGCCTCCAGAAGCTAGCCTGAATCTAAAGAAATGGCACTATATCATTTTCCCAGGTCATTCTGATAGCAAAGAACATTTAGACCAAAATTAACACAGCTGTGACTGTATGTTACTTCAGCTTCATGGGTAGAGTCATATTTCAGGAATTACTGCTTAGTCCCTGTCAGGGGTCTCCCACATTCTTGCAGCGCCATCAGCATATTCGGGTACCGTGAATATCACTCCCTAACCAGGTACCACATGAACATAGCCTCTTTTGAGCAAAGCCAGGTTTCTCAGGGGAGCACAGAAACCCCGCAGTCCTCGCTTTGCAACCACGAAATTATTCACTCTGACAAATTCTTCTGTTACAATATGTATGCCTCCCTCTTCCATTGCTTCAGTATTTACTGATGGAAGATGATCCAAGCCCATTGATGTCCCAGAGGCTGGCAGAACACGGATGCGCATCGTGGGAGTAGCAAAGCCAGGTTTCTCAGGGGAGCACAGAAACCCCGCAGTCCTCGCTTTGCAACCACGAAATTATTCACTCTGACAAATTCTTCTGTTACAATATGTATGCCTCCCTCTTCCATTGCTTCAGTATTTACTGATGGAAGATGATCCAAGCCCATTGATGTCCCAGAGGCTGGCAGAACACGGATGCGCATCGTGGGAGTGCCCCGGTGTGACCCTCCTGCTGCTAGCAGCCATATTCTCTTATTTTTTCAGGCGGACTTGCGCATGTCAAGGGCTGGACCCTGAAACTTGTGGTGCTTCATTTTCGTTTGGTTGCTCCTGGAGCATGTACTACAATGGTTGTAAGTTTGCCAGAAGCAAGATTCCAAGAAAGTTTAAGCTGATGGGGGACGACCCAAAAGAGGTTGGTGTCCATTTCTAAAATGAGCCTCGTTTGCAAGGAAATGTTTTCTGTCACTCTGCAAATAGAGATACAGTACAAGAGACCAGGGGCCAGAACCCTGCTTGAACAGCATACATGTAGGGTAATTAAATAACTGCCAGTCAAAACTGATTGATTCCAGTCACTGAGCCAGCTAAATTGACTGTCCAAATTCTGACAGCTGGTAAATGCCCTGAGACTTGAAACCATGTTTGCAGGCTTTCACAATTAGAGGGGAGGGCACGGCCTGAATAATTGTGGCTGCATTAGGCCCGAAGCTGTGTGTTCCCCAGTGGCAGAGCAGAAGGTTTAACAGCTACGGGCACATAACATTGTAACTGGGAACCAGAGCAGGCTGCATGGAGATAAACATGATGAAACTCTGAGGTGACAATAGGAAGAGGAGGGTAAGAAGATGCATTCTACCTGCAGTCCTGCCCCACTGAAGGTTTCCAAACTGGGCCCTGTGTTAGAGCAAACAGGCAACTATTTTAAATAAGTCAGAGTAATAAAACCATTGACCTTAGCCTGGGCACAAGATATCTTTGAAGTTACTACTGCAACGACTGCTGGACACCTCCAGCTAGTCATGTGTCTTGGAGGCTCCAAAGGCCCAGTCTGTTTTTTGACAAGCACATGGAAATTTAGTCCCTTGCTTGTGTACTGCTGCACAGGTCCCTCGGCTTTCAGTGTATTCTGATGTATTACACAAATCCAAGCTTTTCCTTCTTTTTTTTTTTTTTCTTTTCTTTCATGTGATCAGAGAGCCAAGTACTTCTGCATCCTATGGCCTGTGCTGAGAATAGTGCGCTGTTTAGAACATCATCATGATTAACAGAGAGTTTTTCCCCGCCTTGCTCTTCTGTGGCCACAGGAATTGCAGAATAGCTCTCCTTCAGTCCTGCTGTGGCACAAAGCCTGCTTTATCGTAGCCTACCATCCTAAACCCTCTAAATTTTGTAAGCTGGATACCTGCCCACCAGGGCACTCTTGTAACTTGCATTCTTGGATTTACTTCCTGTGGAAGCCAGAGCTGGGCAGGGAAGATGGTTTTACCCTCCGGTCTTGTTCTCACAAAAAGCTGGAGGCAGCCAGAGCGTGCACTCAGACATGGGGCTGGGTCCCATAGCGTAGACACAGTTTATAGACAACAAAAATAGAATCTTCACCAATAAAAACTAGAAGCAACACTTACAAATGGTAATCTACAAAAGCTCTAAGTTCGGGCAGCAGCCACAAGGTCACAGCAAGATGTTTTTGACAATTTCATACTGTCATTTTGAGTCCCAAACTAGGATATTGTCCCATAGTAGGAGAGAGGAACATTTAATGTACTAAATATGTGTCTCTCTCAAACCCATGGGTTTTTCACAGCTCTTCACATATTCCTAAAATATACATATTCCTAAAACCACGTGTACCACTCCAGTAAGCCACTGGTCCTTAGGCACTTGCAATTAAAAATAAAGCCTCATACAATAAAGGTTTTGAATTTGGGATTTTCATCCTGAGAGGATGAGGAACAATTTTGAAGTATGTTATTAGAGTACTTAATTTTTAAAGAGCCCTTCATTTTGAGAGTGTGTAGCTCTCGCTTACAGAAAAAAAAGAAGCATTGTCATTCCTGCCTCCATATCATAAACTACTAGACACATCCACAGTTCTTCATTGCTTAAGAATCGGGAGCTTTTTGAAGTCTGAAGTATTTAAATAATTTTAAATTGCTGCATGAAAAGATATTTCAGTATGTTGAAATGCTGTCATTGCAATGTACAAACCCTGTAAATTAGTCAGATTTACTTGATGGACCATTCTGGTACTACCTCTCTCAAGCTTTCTGAAGAGTATTATGGTGCCAAAACTCCAGTATGGAAAATAAAGAAGATCATCATGCTCAGATCTAGAACATCTCCATGTTGAAGAATGCGATTCTTCTTCACATAAACCAAATTAAGAATATAGTATGTGATGCCCTCTTGCAAGGAGAACACTGCACTACTTCACTACTTCATTATTTTAAAGGCTATGAAATGATAAAATTAAAAGGACATTCACAACGGTTACTGTCTAAAGAATAATAATGGTCTAGTCCTTTACACCACTACCAGCGTAAAATGTAATTGTGTGAGGTCTCTGACTTCTTAGTTCCCATACACACAGCACGGAAATACCACTGAACTCCGTTTCATTTCCTAACAGGAAGAAAAACTAGAATCCAATTTGCAGAACCTGTCAACCCTGATGGCACCCACCTACAAGAAACTTGCACCTGATGCATATAACAACCAGGTATGCTGGGGGGAAAAGGAATTGGGGCAGTTGTGCAAATAACCTGCTTTTTACCACACTTCCCAGTGCTTCAACCTGGTGCCAGCATTCCTTTGACGTCAGGTAAAGACAAATGCAAATGAGCAATGCCACTTAAAATGCTTTCCACGGTAAAACCAGCAGATTTGGTCCACTAAATAGAGCTAATCTTTTCGCCATCAACACCATAAAATTACTTCACACTTGGGCAGAACTCTTGAGTTCTGCAACACAAATTTCTGGATTTAGCCATGCGCCAAACTAGCAAACCAGCCACAAAGGTGGTGTGAGATTGGCAACACTGCCAGAAGGCAGAGTGTCATGTTGCACACAAGTCCCGAAGCCACAGTTTCAGTTCTGCTCTTTCAAGTGGCAGAGGATTTTAGTTTTCACCAAATAGTCATTCCACCATGCTTTCAAACTGAAGTTTCACATATGAACACTCAGCCCTGGATACACACACAAGTGCCTGCACCAGCCTTCTGACATGAGGGGATCGCACACGCATGTTTTTTTGAAACCACGCTCCCAGATACTAGGACATTTGAAGCTTTTATGAGGTTCCCAGTGTGGCTCTCTCATCTGCATTCCTTTACCAAATGCCTTTCAGATATTTGCATCAAAATGTGACAACATACTGCTTGCAAACTCATAACTGTTGGCCTTTGTTTTTGTTGCTCAGATTCACTACCATTACAAACAGTCACAGAACTTACAGTCTCCAAACTATCAGCATCACTGAAAACTATGACATCTTCTTTCTTTCCAGTTGACAGCATTGTGCTGCAGCAACCAGCACAAGACAAGATTTTCAGCCGTAATGGAAACAGTAAACTATCACAAAACTCCATTTTTATTCACCATAAAATTCACTCCCTTACTGCATATTTAGTAGCAACTAGACAGGGCAAACAGATTCAGTGCAGACTTGGCCAGTTTCACTTACCAGAATGCGTAATATTTGGAGACTCGTTGAGGAAACTGTGGCCCTGTGCCTGCTGGCTGTGGTTATCTGTCCAAATACCTGAGAGACATTCTGCAAGACAAGAGAGAAAGAGGAAGAAAAAAAAAATGAGGGGGTGGTGAACAATACAATGGTTCTTTGCTTGGGCTTAATTTTTTCTCTCACAAAAATTGGCAAAACAACTTTTCTGTGTGTAAACCTGGTCCTGCCCAACACTTGCTGAAAATACATGCTTTTACAAGTTTCATTTTTTACCTTGTGTAATAAGGCCTGTGTATAGCTTGCCCTGTTTCATGCAGACCTTGTATTTGTGGGGAAACCCTGATCAAGCTACTGTCAGCAGCTTTAAAGGGAGCTGATCAAGGCCTAATTTGTATGGTACTGTAACAGGTTCTAAACCCCAAAAGCCCTAAAACCAACCCCCCTTTGAATCCTCCAAAGATATTTCAAATTCCTAGATTTATTCTAATCCAAGTCTGGATTGCTACTGGATTAAAATTTAGAATTTGAAAGGGTCTGTTTTTCCAGCTAGGCCCAGCAGAACATCTGAGAGCTAACAGTTGCACCAGTATACTTTAATCAGACAATCGTAGTCTGTCTTAACATTTCAGACCACTCTTGTTTAATTCCAAACCAGTTTACATGGTTCAAGTTTTGTTACACTTTTATTTCCAAATTTCAGGCAATTAAATATTCCAAATTGTAAAAATAAACATCTGTGAGCAAACTAGATATATTTTTAGTGATCTTGGATCAAGACTTGGCAAAACTTTTGATTTCACTTTAACTTAAAACGGGATCCATTAAGGTCCCTTAAGTGTGCATTTTTTGGCATTCACTTGAAAGGTTCTGGAATTTCAGCAAAGCAGTTTACTAACATGGATTCTTTTTAACTTTCTAAATAAAATATGAAACTGTGATTTGCCAAGGCTTGATCTTCCATTACAAAATCCTTACTTTTTGTCTGAGGTTTATTGTTGCATTATCAACTCTTTGTAAAGCTCCTTAATAATGAGTGCTTGAGTAGAAAGTGCTGTCTTGACTGAATTATCTCTCTTGTTGGCTAGAGTTTTACTTAGGGTAATGAAATACATGTTCAGAGCACCAAAATATTACAAATCAAAAAGCAAATTATTCTTTTTCATTAACTTATTCTGCAGTCAGTTTTCTACAGCCTTTTTCCCTTAATAGCTTGGTGTATTTCCAGTCTGCACAAACATATCACTCTTACAGTGCCAGATGCCTGAAATCACGTGACACATTTGTCCCGTAAAAACACCAACCACTCTCGGAGAATTAAAAGTAATAAGCAAGGAAAAGTGCTATTGGCCAATTTCACAATCACACCGTGGACAGAAGGTAACGAGTACAGGAAAGGAAGGAATGAAGTATGGATACGAAACTGCCATCAGATTGCTTGATGTTATTTGCCTTTGAGATCTGTATATTGCCACCTCCAAGATGTCAGGAGACTTGCACTTTGTTATGGGGCAGCGTTCCGTGGTAATTCTGTGAGCATCCAGCTCACCTGCAGTGATACCCGTCATCTTTTTCCAGATCGAGTATGAACACCGAGCACCCGAGTGTCGCCTGGGCTTAAAAGAAGGTCGCCCGTTCTCAGGGGTCACTGCCTGCCTGGATTTTTGTGCTCATGCTCACAGAGACTTGCACAATATGCAGAACGGGAGTACGCTGGTAAGTCTGTGACGCATACAGCCTCCTTACTCCAGCACTAATTCACTCTATTTAATTCATTATCTCCTGTCTGCTTAAACTTGTACTTGCAGATTGCCAAAAAAAGAAGCATTAAGCAGTAACTGAGCTAACTTACTGCCCCCTACACAATTTTTTCATTCACATGAATGAGACTTGTGGTGTATTAAAGTTTAATATAGAGCTGGTAAAAGAGAAACTGTGGAGACAATGGGAAGAGGGTCCCAGCAGGGCTGAAGTGCCTGTTGCACAAAATGGTTTATGCTTGTCCTCTTGAAACACTTTTTTTCCTAACAACTTTGGATTATATCTTCTAATGAAATAAAAATGGAAACAAATAGCTTATTTCCAGGAGAGCTTTGGATGTTGTGTGCTTAGGATGAGCAGAAAGTCTGCAAGCCCTGTCATGCTTTGTATTGCACACACACCCTTTGCTCCCCTCAGTTTTGATCTCCAGCCTGGACAGCAATGGTTCTGTAGAAGATAGCAGAAAAGCGAGCTGGTTTTCAATCTGTATGGGATTGTTCCTGTTCCCTGGCTATTCTGCATGACAATACAGTTGGGGTAAACGTAAGAAATAACAGTCTTCAGTTTTGAGTAATCGTCATGGTTGTCATTTCAAGCAGTTACTCAAATTCACCGTGCAGCTCTCACTACAACCAAAGAAAATAGCTACTTTTTTAATACCACCTAAATTTTTCCTGTTTCCAGGGTCTGATTTAATTGAAAGTCAACCACTACCAAAACAATACATATATTTCTTTCTTCGTATATTAGCTTTCTTCCTAGAACAGGCTGAGGCAATGATTTTGCTACAGAATATGTCTGCATCGTCATCTTTCCACTGAGATCCTCCCAATACCCATTTTAGCTGGAGCTGACACAAGGAGCATGACGCATGGCACAAGAGCAACTTCCTTAAATCTTGTTAACATTACACTGGCTTTCTCCTTTGCAAAGTCCTGGGATTTGCCCCTGTAAGGAGGTGTGGCATGAAATGGCAATATATCCTGTGCCATTTCTAATAGCTAGCTAATGTGTTGTAGTGAAAAACTCTCCAGGCGAGTACAAAGTGCCAGGTTCTGCTGCTTTACCTCTCTGGCCACGGTACAATGGATCATACAGTTTATTTCACATCAGGGGAATCCCTAACTACACTGCTCATTTCAGCACAAGAAACAGATATAAATACCTTCTGCTTCTGTTAGCAGTGTCCAGCAGAGCGATGAAAGAAATGAAATTGTAGGCCTGTTGTGATATGCATAAATTGCACAAAAACTTAAGTTACAGTTTATAAATAGCTTGCCAGGTGCCAGCACCGACAGTGCCAGGGCATGGTAAAATGCAGAGGCTGGTATTTCAGATCTCTTCCTTTCAGACTGGCCTGAGAGAGTTACCCTAACACACCTTTCCGACAGGTTTGCACACTAACTAGAGAAGACAATCGTGAAATTGGCCAAACACCAGAAGACGAGCAGCTCCACGTGCTCCCGTTGTACAAAGTCTCTGATGTGGATGAGTTCGGAAGTGCTGAAGGCCAGGAGGAGAAAAAGAGAAACGGCAGCATCCAGGTGCTTACCTCCTTTCGTCGAAAAGTAAGGATGTTAGCAGAGCCCGTTAAGACGTGTCGGCAGAGGAAGCTAGAAGCGAAGAAGGCAGCTGCAGAAAAGCTTTCCTCCTTGGAGAATGGGTCTGGTAAAGCTGAGAGAGATAAGTCTGCTGCAGCACGCAACAAGCAAGGCAACTCTGAGGCGGCTGGTCATGCGAAGCAGCTAGCAGGTAAACACATGAATCTGATCAGGATCTTTATCGACAGCGGTAAGCTTCCTAGAAATTAGGACCGCTTATACTGAGTCCCAGGAAAACCATTACTCTCAATCCAAGAACATTTTAAAGTAAAAACGAAAGAGAATTCTTAAAAGTAGATATCGATATTATGTATTTATAAATACTAGAGTGCCAAATTGTGGCCAACTCTGGAGAAGAAAAATAAGTAGCTAAATACTTGTCTGAGAAGTCCTTTATTGTTGGACAGTTAACACCTGTAGAAATGTGGTGCTTTTGCAAACCCTGCTTGCCATTCAGTGTATTGTAAAGCACCTTTAAAGAACTAGTAGTGCTAGAAACCGTAAAGAGAAGTGTGTGATGCTGCTGTCAAAGAATGAATGACCTACACATCACTCACTGTCTGCCACTGTTCCAGAGAACCTCCTAATCGGAGGGGATTCAAGTCTAACCTCTTTACCCCTATTGATACTCTCTGCTTCAAGACCAAAAGCAGAGCAGGTCTTTCCGTAGTGGAGTAAGAGTTTAAAAATCCCCTTAACAATCCCTGGCAGTTTTCATCAGTAGATTTGAGAGTCCTGAGCAAAGGGCTTCATCATGACAATTTTATAGTTACAACAGCTTTCTCAGAGAGGAAAAAAGCGACACATCCAAGGCACTGAAATATCTACGAATATTAGTCAGCCTGACCCAGACTAAGGTTGTAACCATTGAATGATGCCATTTCACTTTAACGAACAATGGTTTTGCTCTTACGTTTTCAGTTAATCCCCCTTGTTAACTGAACTGTCCTCTATCAGTGAATGTCACCGTTGGTTTTCTACTTAAAGCTAGGGACATTTTTTGGAGACAGTTCTGTTAATACAGATGAGAAGAATTATTTATTCTTGGGAAAAAGAAGGTCACCTTGTACACGGCTGTTTGGGAGCACTTTGATGCTCCATTTCATGGGCTACTTAAAGGATGTTTCAACTCTTTGGATTTCGTGCATGTGACTGAACACGTTGGACGGCCCTCTTTCTCCCCATTGCCACTAGCATCTGATCTCACTGGACACTTGCCAAAAAGTATGAGTAGCTTTAGTATTTATTCAGCTTCTTAAAGGATGGTATTTGAGAGATGAGAAAGGGAACCTCTGTTGACATATCATATGATATACTTTTCTTAGAAGTTCCATAGATACGTATCATGAAAAATCTATAAAGTATGTAGTTTGTTGGTTCAGTTTTGTGTTTCGTCTTAGGGGAAAAAAAAGAAAAAGCTTGCTTGTTGTGTGTTTTTTCTTTTCACATCTACAGATCTTTTACGTCTTTCAGGACCAGCCACACAACAACAGCAGCAGCAGCAACAACAACATCCACAGCGCACTCTCCCTAACAACCCTCAGTCAAATCCTATTAACTCTTACTCGGGTTCAGGTTCTGCAAATCTCTATGTAAGGTTGCCTAATCCGGCCAATGCTTATCCAAGCTCTTCATACGCTTCAGATCCCTATGGAGGGTCCAGTCCCATGAACCTCTATACAACCTCATCGCAGCCTGTGGGGTCTTATTTGAATTCTTCCAGTCCCATGAACCCCTATTCGGGATCACTAAGTCAAAATAACCAATATCCACTCTACCAGTGCAACGGAAACATACCCGTGGACAACTGCCCCTCTTACCTGGGCTCCTACCCTTCCCAGCATCAGCACGTGGACTTGTATAGTTGCCAGAGCCAAGACCACATGTCTAAACTAAGTCTACCACCCATTCAAACGTTATACCAGCATAGGTTTGGGAATAACCAGAGTTTCGGTCCCAAGTACTTGAATTACGGAAACCAAAATATGCAGGTAGACTCCTTCAGCAATTGCACCATTCGACCAAATGTACACCACGTAGGGTCTTTCTCCTCTTACTCCGCCCACGAGGCTGATGGCCATTTTATGGAGGTCGCCTCAAGGTTAAAATCTAATCTGAGTAATCCAAGCATGGATTACTCCTCCGTGAGTAAAACCAGTGAACACCATCACGTGCAGCCCCCTCCCCATTTAGCACACAACTACCATTCTGCTCCAAGTATGTTTAGTGGTCCTCCTAGTTCACTGCATCTCCAAAACAAGGATAGCGAAACAATTTCGCACTCAGTTAATGGTTTGTCTAACATGCTTCCAGGTCAAAACCATGATAGGACTACTCCCCAGGGTGGTTTAGATAAAACCGATGTGCTGAACCCAGAAAAAGCAGAGGATCCCGACGAAGTCTGGTCAGATAGCGAGCAGAGCTTTCTGGATCCAGAAATTGGAGGAGTGGCAGTTGCTCCGTCTCACGGGTCAATTCTCATAGAGTGCGCAAAACGCGAGCTCCACGCGACAACTCCCTTAAAAAACCCCAACAGGAACCATCCCACCAGAATATCCCTCGTCTTTTACCAGCACAAGAGCATGAATGAGCCAAAACACGGTCTGGCTCTCTGGGAGGCAAAGATGGCCGAGAAGGCGAGAGAGAAAGAGGAGGAATGTGAAAAGTACGGTCCAGACCACGTGCCTCAGAAGTCTTACGGCAAGAAAGCCAAGCGGGAGCCTGCTGAGCCGCACGAGCCCTCTGAGCCAACGTACCTGCGCTTCATCAAGTCTCTTGCACAAAGGACACTCTCGGTCACCACAGACTCCACAGTAACGACATCTCCATATGCCTTTACACGGGTTACAGGGCCTTACAACCGATATATCTAACTTCACACCTTTGTTGGTTACCTCATCTGAAGAAACACCTTGTGGGTAGGGCAGTTCTCCCTTTAGGTTTTGGGGAAGGCAAGGGTGGAGAAGGAAACAGTATTCTTAGGAATCCCGTCAGTGGAAAAAGCCTCAGCACACCAGCACAAAGAGGTAATCTCACTAGCGCACTTATTTTCCACTGATTTTTAAGTGGTCACAGATGGCACGTAGGAAACAAGACCAAAGCATCCTATGCAAAAACAAAAACAAAACAAAACAGTGTTTCACGATTTACATTTGAAAACACTGGCTCCATCGCTGAAAGAGATAATCTGCAAATGGATTTTTCTTTTCTTCTTTTTTGTTTTTTCTCTTTCTTACAGTTTTGCACATCTGTGGCCACTTTTAATGTCATCGAGTTTGTGTAGTCATGGAACAGGAGCAAAAAAAAAAACCCCTAAAAAAATAATACTGTAGTATTACAACTGCAGGAATCTTAAAACAACATCTGGTGCTGAATCTATGATGTACTGAAATACTGGAATTATGGCTTTTTAACATGCAGTTTTTACTGTAATCTTACTAGTCTCTTGATTTTATTTAACAAAGTAGATAAGTATAAAGCATAACGAATAGACAGCAAAACACTGAATTTGTTTGGATATTCTAAAACCATGGTGCTATCTAAGAGAATGGTGTCTTTATTTTAACAGTTGAACAGTTAATGCCTTTATAACAAAATGTCAATGATGTAGTCAAATGTTCTTCAATGACAGCAAGGACCTTTTCATTCATGTACGTATTGAATTTACCTGGTGTTAAAATAAGCTTACTTTTTAACATATGGGAATTACAAAGACCTCTGGATTTTACTCATCCAGTCAAGTCCTAGAGAAGGACAGTAAAATATAGAGAGAGATATTTTTTTTTAAATAGTGTTTCAAAAGCACTTTGTCTACCTAAGCTTGGCAACTTGAACAATGCTAAGGTACTAAGACATTAAAAAAGGAAAAAAAAAAAAGAGTTTACTTTGATTTTAAAATGCAAAGATAATTTTTTTAAACTAAAAAAAAAAAGCTTTTAAATACTTCTGTTTTAGCCGTGCATCTGCTAGTGGGCTACATATCCATTTTTAATACAGTCAGTTATGGTAAAAATGGGGCTTACTGGATATAAGGGAATACTTTAGTACACAAAACACATGTTTTTCTGGTGCTCATCTCACACAGCTATACTGTAAAACGTTTTCTACAATTATTATGACAAGTTCATTGCTCAAATATGTACAGTTTTAAGGAAAGAATTTTATATTAACCACAGGTAATAATTAGCAGCATGCGACAGACTACAACTAGTTAGCTTGGGCTTCTGCTGTTTTTAAAAGATCCGTACGCTCTTCAAATACTGAATGGCAGATTGCTTTTGTGTTGATAATTATGTACATTGTGGTGTAAGTCATTTCTCGGTGCAAGTGTCCTCTTTTCCAGGAAGATTGAGCAGACCGATGCCTACACAAGATGAATGAAACAGGGTTAGTTCTGTGTGATTCCGTTGATTAAATAGAAGAAAAAAAAATAAATAGGCAGCTGGCTTGCTGTGGTGGTTTTAAATCATTAATTTCTATTAAAAAAAAAAGCAGGAGAGTTGTATAGTAAATTAAATTGTAAACAAAACTTTTTTTAACGCAATGCTTTAGTATTTTAGTACTGTAAAAATATTAAATCTATATATATTTGGGTTTTGAGCTGAATTCACATCATGGTGCTACTCAGCCTGCTACAAATATATCATAATGTGAGCTAAAAATACATTAAAAGGTTTGAGTGATGTTCCTACTTGTCATATACCTCAACACTAGTTTGGCAATAGGATATTGAACTGAGTGTGAAAGTTTATATATTGTATACCATCTTTTTTCCCCCAATAGCCTTTGAAAAAAACAAACAAAAAAAAATAAAACAAAAAACTCTCTCAATACTTGACATTTTAGCAAGTATAACTTGAACTTCAACTTTTTTTTTTTTACTTTTTTTTTGGTTCTAAAAATTCAGGGATATTTCAGCTCATGTTCTCCTATGCCAACGTGTCACCTGTGTGTATGTAAAGCTGTTGTAGGTTAAATATATTATTCTTGGGTTTTTTTGTTTTGTTTTTTTTTCAGGGATTTAATGCTTTTCTTTTGAATCCCTTCTCTAATTTTCCTTGTACATGTATTGATGTAACTAAAACTAATTTTGTAAATTCGTTAGCTCTTTTTATTGTAATGAAAGTGTTTAAGAGATTTAGAATGTTTTGCCTGTTTCAGACGAATAAACAAAAAGAAAGTAGAATGCACTGAGCTGATTAAAGGGAAAAACGTAAGGCAGGGGTTTGGCAAGTGACTGTTTGCTAGAGTTGTTCGAGTCACTCTCTAAACAAGGCTTCTTGGATACTGTAATGAATAAAATAAAATGTAAAAAGGTACAGTCTGTACAAGGGCTTCCCTAAACACGCAAACCTCCACGTCCCAGATATATCTTGTGCAATATACTGTAAGATTAAGTTTGGTCGAAAGAAATTTTATCTAACAGAATCACAATCTAACTCGAATAAATCAAAGGAGGCCTTTGGGTTTAATGGTCAAATATTTATTATGGCAATTTTGTTTTTTTAACTCTCAGTCTGTGACTTTACCCACTGCATTGAAACAAAAGTTTCGCCTTTTAAAAAAAAAAATAAAAAATTATGGTTATATGTCAGATTAATTAAATCATTATAAATCTTCATCTTTTGGTGATTTCTCTTTTTAAGTCCTGTATTATTCATGTAATCCACAGTAGATGTTTGGTCAATATGCCACGCACCGTCATTTGCCAAACTGCTGGCAGCAGGAGCAGGAAGCTTGGGTGGTGATTCAGTTTTGTATTGTAAATACCCGAACTGTAATTTTTGGTGTACAGAATTCCTGCCTCAGTTGGAACGAATGACAAAGCAGACGTAAAATTGCTTGTATAGGATTATCAGGTTGACTATAGCCATACTTGAAGATGCTTCTGAGTGGTGTCAACTTTACTTGAATGAATTTTTCATCTTGATTGACGCACAGTGGTATAAAGTTCACTTCTAAAGCTAGTGGTTAACTTGTGTAGGAAACTTTAGCAGTTTGACACTAAGGTAATGAACTTCTGTGTGCATTTTCTATGCTTATGTTCTTTTTTTTTTTTCTACTTTAGTTTCATTCATTTTCATGAAATGTTTGGTATGTCTATAAAAAGAATCCGAGGATGGTTATAAATACTGTAAGTATTGTAATGTAATGCAGGTTATTTGAAAGCTGTTTATTATTATATCATTCCTGATAACGCTGAGATGTGGGTGTTTTTAATAAAATTTATATTTATTTAATGCACTCTAAGTCTGTCTTGCAGAAACTTGTCTTTCCCTGTCATTTTTACCAGCTAAAAACAAAGCCAGCACTCAGTGCAAACGTGGCCCCTAGTTGCAGCCACAGGTCAAGAGCCCCAGGGGAACTGGACAACAGTTGTAGGGCTGGGGAAACTGCTGCCCTGGGGAACTCGAATCTGAAACCATGTTACGAGAAATGGAGGAAGTTGCAAGCTTCAGCAGTTTAGAAATTGAATGCATCCAACCGATGTGCCAGGACAACCCGAATTTTTCAATGAGGGAGGCCCACACAGGGTTATAGCCCACCTCCACCTTGCACGACTCGGGCGTCACACTCAACCGAAACATCACTGGGGACTTCGAAACAGGAGATGTAGACGCCCCGTTTACTCCTAGCTCTGCTTTGACTCTCGCCTCTAACAGGCTGGGACACCAGCTACTGCTCAATAAAATCAGTGTTTACAGTTAAGGAGGGAGGCATTTTTATGGGCAGGAAGAAGGTGCAGAGCATCACTGCCGGTTTCTTACTGGTGTTTGTGGACACAGATGAATACAGCACATTCAGTGTCGGAATTTCCTCACTGCTCAAGGAGCAGCCACAAACGCACACCTGGCAGAGGCAGGAAAAAGGAGACTCTATGGGTTCATAGGTTTGTTTAGGGTATTTATCTCCACTTGTTTATGCATTTTTTTCCAGTTGATTTCAAATGGTGGGATGCTCCAACAGAGATTATTATTGCGTGAGGGGAGGTTTAGATTGGATATTAGAAAAAAAAAATCTTTACCAAAAGAGGCGTCAAGCCCTGGCACAGGCAGCCCAGGGAAGCAGCGGGGTCACCATCCCCAGAAAGTATTTAAAAGATGCACAGATGTGGGGCTTAGGGACATGGTTTAGTGGTGGACCTGGCATTGCTAGGTTTACAGTTGGACTCGATGACCTTAAGAGACTTGTCCAACCTAGGGGATTCTATGATTAAGAAAAAAACAAAGTTATAGAAGCCTAAACCTCACATATAATCTAAACCACACATAATCTAGGGAAAAGCAGAAGCAAGAAGAAGGTGTGTCTCAGTCAATACGAGGACATACATTCTCACAGGCACTAGGCAAAAGCTTAGTTTCATGGACCCTTCTTTTAACTTCAATGGATATCGCAACCGAATTGTAAAATATTCTTTTCTGTGGGAAGAAACAGAAATCACTGTCTCCACAGCTGCAAGATGTTTCTGCAACAACTGGTATTTGAAAGCTTTTTAAGCTTTCTTTTTTAAGACTCTGAGTTTGTTGTCAGCCCTGGTTAGCCCGTCCATCAATGCCACATATTTCAGGAAAGCCCCCCCGACTCCGTGCATCCGAATAACTAAGTGTCTTGGGGAAGCAGTGCTTTAACACTGAAAAAAGTCTGTAATGTTCACCCCTGGCTTTCAACATATTCCCAGATGGGAGTGTCTTGGGGCAGGCTAGCACACCGCAGCCGCTGAGTGTTGCTCTTTTCTGTGTGCAGGTGCACTTTAGCGCATTAGACAGCTGGAACCGACAGATGCACTCACTTTAACAAAGGTCTATCACCCCTTAAGCTTTCCCTGGGAAAAAAAAAACACCAAAAAAACCTGCCATTAATGAACATTCCCACCAGCTGCCTTTTAACATAAGCAGCTCTCTCTTTAGTGCACTTGAACAGATCTTGCTTCAGAGGAGCTGCTAACATTTTCGCAATGCTCCCAGTCCAGGGCACTGGGAGGTCAAAGCACACCTACCCACCGTGCTTCTCCCACAAACTCCAGCTCTCGCCGAGATGAGGGTGGTTTGCTGTCGTGCCTCAGGCGGCTGTGACCAAGGCACCGCTCACCATCACTGCCCCAACTGCAAACTGCTAGCCCTGACAAAATTACTCACAACTGGGGCTGCCCAGCTGAGCATCCAACTCCCCGAGATAGCTTCTTGCCATTTTCTCTTAACCCACCTGTTCTGTCATTTTCCACCTTTTGACACTGAGCAGAGAGGACAACACAGCCGCTTCACAGGAATGGCTGAAAAAGTCTGTGATGACAAGCCAAGCCAGAGCGAACAAACCCCAAGCAAAACTTAAAAGCAACAGGTGATTGTGCTCAATGATACAGAAAAGTAGCATGAAGAGTGGGGAAAAGGAAAAAACACTTAAAAGGATTTCTTTCGGAGAAGTAAAGCACCTTACAGAAGGTGGCAAGGATTAAGAAGCAGTGGGTAATTGTGGTTTCTTTGTACACACGTTTTCACCACTACTTTCAAATGCGAATTAGGAAATATTTTTAAAACCTCAAATCTTTTCACTCGGGTGAAACTAAAAGCAGGGGCACAAGATCTTGGATTTAAATGCGAACGCTGTGGTTTACACCTAGCTGCAAAACAGAGCTTATAGAGTTGCACATTCTCTTGCCCGTAGCCTGTTCAGAAGCGCGGGCACCTGGTGGCAGAGCCGCAAGACAGGGCTCCCCACTGCTCCTGCACTTGCGTGACAAGCATCACACCAAACTCACTGAAGCCGGCCCGCGGTCCAGCAGCACCAAGATTAGAACTGGTAGATACCATCATTTCAACACTAAATTAATACTCTGCTTTTTATCTGATGCAGTAACATTTTTTTCTGAAAAAAACCAGGCATCCATCCAGTTTCTGTTACACTCGACTTTTTACCTAATGCAAGCAAAACTAATAATTTTGAGGTGCTCAGTAAATGACCGTTTTGTCTCAGAGGACTGACAAATTTACCCCCACCACCCCATGAGCTACACCAACAGCTCTTCCTCCATCACTTTGCACAAGACACTTATTTTTTTCAGCTAAGTTTACGTATTAACTGGTTCCCTTTACTTTGACCTGTAAATGATTCCCTCAGTCACATTAATTAGGGCATCTATTGTACTAGGAGAGATTCTTGCAGAACTTACAAATAAGTCAGTCACCTCCATGTTTTACTTGCCTCACCTCTAACCAGCAATGGGAATATCTTATGTGCATGAAGTTAGCATAGAAAGTGTTGCTGATTTTAAAAAAAGAAGAAAAAGAAACCCAACAAACGAAACACTTACAAATCTCCGTTTAGTGGGGGGAGAAACAACTAACTTGCACTGGGATGAGAGTGAGGAAATAAAAGGTCTGTTAAAGACATGCTGCTATCCTGTCTACTCTTACGAATCAACAAGGAAAACTGGGGCTGAAAGCTGCATACTTGACGTTGAACACAAGGCACTCAAGCCCCAGACAGAGCAAGCGCTCACTGCAGCTGCCCCACAGCAGAGCAGGGTGCGAGAGCCCGTCTGCTCAGGGGAACAGAGGGAAGGGATCCCCAAATGCCAGGCCCTAGGAAAGTAAATTACATACTTCCTACAACATGGTACAAAGACATACCCAAGGCCTTTCAGTTTAGAAATTTCCTTATTCTTGGCTTCAAAGTGTCACCTTCCTTCCAGGTTTGTGAGCTTGCACCTGCTTGTTTCAGACGCAGGAACAAGGCACTACTCTCTCTCCCCTAGACCACTTTGCTATGAGTTTAGCGATTCGAGTACACACAACCTTCACATTCAGGTCCTCTTTGCCTGAACAATCTCTGAGCATCATCTCAGAGGATCTAAAAGGCTTAAAATACTCTGGGGTACACACAGGCGCATCACACCACCCCCCTCCTTCCCATGTCATGGAAGAAAATACTTAAATCATTATTTTAGGAGGGAGAGCTTACTGTTCTACTTCCTTTTAAGATGGGGTTTAATCCTCAGTGTAAAAACAGTACCACTCTCACAATTCATAGTCTCAGCAGAAACATGGCACTCACTGCTAAAGGAGGCCACAAGAAGGTTTGCAGGCTTTTTTTCTTTTACAACCCAGCTAAACTAATCAAGGTTAACCTGTTTCTCCCACTCCAGATTTGCTTCAGCTAGCACGTTAAATAGAATCATAGAATGGCCTAGGCTGGAAGGGACATTAGAGATCATTTAATCCAACCTCCCTGTCATGGGCAGGGACGCCTCTCAACTAGATCAGGCAATACTTTGTCTTTGTAGGGCTTCACAGAAGGAAAACCATCACAGGGTAAGTACATTTCCTTCTAATGTCATGGTAACACAGCTGTATGCTTCTAAATCACAGCAGAAAAGCCAGCCCAGTGCCTGGCAGGAACAGCCTGGGATTGTGGCTCAGCTTCCTTTTAGGTTCCACTGCATTAGCAATTGGAACCACATTGGATTTTCAGGTGTAATCATCTTCCTCTTATTTTTCTGTCCCGTTGTGATTATTTGTAAAAATGACAGCACCATTATCTTCTTGTATGTAAGCCTTCATACAGACCACTTTGGTAAAGAGATTTAACTGGAGGGGATGGCTTAAAGTGCAGTCTGCTCTGAAAAGGGATAGGCAAAGTGGCATCCTGGGGCTCCCAGCCTGCTCTTCCATTATTGTTGCAGCTAACGTGCCTGATCTGGAAGGGAGGGGGGGTGGCATTTTCCCCCCTCTATCCCTCCCCAAACAGATGCAACAGATCTCCTCTGACTCGCCCTTCTCCCCACCTGTGTAGTCCAGGCTCTGTTGACATTTGTACAGGCATAAAGCTGGTCAGATGGCAGGAATCCAGTTCTAATTAATGGGAGCAAATGGTTTGCTATAAACAGAGGAAGGGCTGGTGTGGGGGGAGGTGACAGATGTCAAGCAAGGGGAAAACATCTATTAGCTGTTCCCTCCTCCACCACCAGCCCTGACACATTTGTTTTGCATGACAGCCCTGCACTTCAGGCCCTGGTTTAAGACATCCAGACTCTGCATATTGGATCTGCATTTGAATGTTTGCAGCATCCAGGTAGCCCTCCTAAGGCAGGAGGACAGGGTACTGAAAGGTACTGTATAAGGCAGAATTTTAAAACCTCAGGCTTGCCTGCTCTTCAAGAATTTACAGTCTTATAATCAGTAACCCTGGAAAATCTCCCCCCTGTTTGTCTCTCTGCTGTTAACACTCTCCATACCAGAAGCAAGCATGCGTTTTGTCAGAGGGCTGCAGCTTGCAGACATTCATTCTCCCAGCTCTTAGGATGAAAACGACTACTCATTTGCACCAAAGCACTTCAAAGTCTCTGGCATGTGATGCCAGCAAGAGCAGCGTGTTTCTGCCTTGACTCAGGCTCCTGTGGCCCCCTCAGGTGAGCTGCAGAGACTCCTCAGCTGAGCTGCTCTAGGGAAATAGAGGATGAGGCCGTGGCACAGCACTCACACCTCCAAAACCCAAAGTGACAAATACCAGCTGTTCTAATGGTAGCACAGAGGAAGCTCATCTGTACGAGGACAATGACACTGTGAGGAGATGCCGGGCAACACCAGCCAGACTGAAGCAGTTCAAAGAGGAAAAGGGGGTCTGACAGGTCCCACAGGACTCAAACTGCCAGCAGCAAATCTCAGATACATAAGGTGACAAGACACGTGTGAGCCTTTCTCACAGGAAGGCCAAGAGGATGTTTCAAATCTGCTATCTTGGTAATTTTCGCAGCAGCAACACACTAGTGTTTTACAGGATTCCTTGCCCTGGCGCAGGCAGAGGCATGGCTTCCAGGTTAAACAAATTGAAAACCAGATGTGCTTTTGTCAAGGAAACCAGGTCAAGTGTAGCCATGAGGTTTCAGAGCTCCTGCAGCTGTGCCTGCCTTTACATGAAGAAAGCAAGGATGCCTTCTCCTCCACATTCACTGTTGCTACACAGCAGCAGCTGCTTCCTTCAGAAAGGGAGGCGAGCAGCTTGCTTACACTTACTTAGATCTGAAAAAAATCCCTCAGGTTTTAAGTGCGAGGGAAAACTTCACAAAGTCTGAAGAGGACCTGACAAGTTTCTGGGAATCCAACAAGTATTCCTACATGCTCTCTTTGTGCATTCGTAGCAAGGCACTAGAGAACTACTCAAATACACTAGCTAAGTGTATGTATAGTCGCAGATGGCTCACACTTGACTAGCTGGAAGCCTTTGCAGCAGTTTCCTTCCTCTTCCTAAAACAGAAGTTTACTGCCAGTTGACAGTCCCCAGCTAGACATGGCTGTTAGATTTCTCTGTAGGTAGATCTCCATGGCATCACTTATAGACTATCATTGCTCTAGGAAAGCCATTGTCCTTTTTAGGGGGTTGCGTGTTATACTTGGGCTGATAAACCAGAGATTTGCTGCATATTTGATGTCTGCTTGGTCACCCCTAGGGCACAGCCCAAGCAGTGAGCAGATGCCATTTGATCCACAGAAGGCCCCGCTGCTGGCAAGTATTCCCAAACAGCTCCTGGTAAAGAGCAAACAAAGTTCTTGCTTGTTCAGTTAACTCTCATGAATCAATTACAGTTAAGAAGAGAGTTTATACATTACACATGACCTCTTGCCACAGAGGCTGGAAAGAGCTCTCCTGCCTACCGCACACACAAACATTTTCCAAAAATGCAGCTGGGTCCCTGTTGGGAAGCACAGTCCCCATTTTAAATGACTGCCAGAGGAGGTTCAAGCCTTCAGTGCAGGGGAGAGCGCAAGGGCATTAGTCCCAGACATGCCCTGCCTCGAGGAAGGAGATTCCTCCTGCCACTCAGCCCAAACTATAATAATGTACTTGCTGGGCCAGAAGGAGAGAACGATGCCTAAGGAGAAGCATGACTTTGTAGTAGGGCAATGGAGAGCTCAGCTGCCTGTTCTCATTTCTGCTTATGGATGTGATGTTAATATTAAACAGCACATTCAAAGACAGTGCTCAGAGATAGCACTTGACCTCTGCCTTCCTCTTCATAGGCAAGCACCTTCCCCAGCAGGCTCTCTCCTTTCCCAGCTACACTTTTAAAAGCGGCCAAAACAGGCGTGATGCTTGTCAGGAGCTCAGTACCCCTGAGCCATGAGCCTGCTTTGATCAGAACTTAGGCAGAAGAACGCTTCGGTTTGGGGTCAGGTCATGCTTCCCCACGAGCTGTTCTCTGGGACTCCCATTCTGAGCAGTTCTGGGCAAGCACGAAAGCAAAATCCATCTGTTCATAGCTGCCAGGGAGATGCAGCTTCACCTCCAGGGTAAGCAGTGATTGAACAGGGAATATACAGACCACAGTTACAGATTTCAGCATTTAAACTCTGCTTAGAACCTGCTTTAGGTGTGTACCCAAGCCCCTTGAGTGGGTTTCTCTGTCACAGCTTGCTTGCAGAAGGTACTGCCTCAAACTACACAGGAATGTTATAGCAATAAAGACATTAGCAATTTACGTGTTCAGATACTATGGTAACAGCACCTGAATTACATATCCTTGAACTGGGAAAGCTCAACTGCTTTTATTCTGTTTATGTTAACTTTCTTCTTTCCTGCTTTAAACTTCCACCCCATATAAGACAAGTTGTATTAAAATACTTGGCTTTTCCTCACCTTTGCCTTAAAAATACCTCCTTTAGAGAACTGTTCCACTGTCAATCTGCAGTTTATTATTTAAAAAAAGAAAATAAATACGGGGGGAAGAGGGTAAGGGAGAAAAAAATGAAAGAGACAGCTTTCCATAAAATCTTCCAGTTCATCTAGCCCATCTCAAAGCAGGTATAGACAAGAATAGCAGCTCAGCATGCGTGTAAAATTGTTTTACTAAATGCGGAAGGAAAAGCATTGATTCAATCTCATGGACACGAGAAGTCAAAATTGCACAGAGTTGCCATTAGTGCTCTTGCTGCTGTGAAATCTGAAAGGAGTGGAACAGCCACTCGTTCAGAGGCCAACATAAAGGCAATGAAGGAAGCCAAAATTACTCTTCTGAGTTTCCTCTCACTGCTGCTATAATTGGGCACCCCAAGGTATTCTCTTCTCAGCCACAATGGTGAGCAGTCAAACCTGTCACTGCATACATACTAGGTAGCACAGAATTGACAGCCAGGGCAACTTTTTCATTGATTTTTTTCATAATATGATCAATAAAATATTTCACTGTGAACCATAAAATCCTATTTGCATCATCAGCAGATAGGAGAGATACTGTCATGTTTAAAAAAAAAAAAATACACCGCCCCCACAGAGATGCAGATTTTGGGTTTTGTTTTTGGTTGATTGTTGGGTTTTTTTCCCGTAAAAATCCATACAAAATTATTTCGTTTCCCATTCTAATCACAGCAGGTACTGGCTAGCTGCAAGGGACAAAACCCAAACCATGCTAGTCCAAATGAAATTTTGGCTAAAGCAGCATGACACAATTCAACAACGATGCTTCTAGTCATCTTGTACAGCAAGCTCCACGTAAGAGGACAAGCTTCCAGCATTATAGCCATGCTGTTCTGCCTTGTTCAGAAACAACTGCACAACAAAGCAGCAAAATTTTGCACAAAACTTTTCTGAGCCATCTTCAGGGAACCGTCCCCAGCGTAAAGCC
>NW_009707326.1:36497-52918 GCF_000703405.1 Apaloderma vittatum | reverse complement strand
CGTCTCACCACCGGTTTGCAGCTCTGTGGGCAGAAGGGCCCTGTCCCAACTAATCAGCAGTGATCTCTGAAAAGCCGCTGGGGACCCTAAGCGGCCCTGGGGCAAACGGTATTTTCTACTCCAATGTGCTCTCCAGTCCATCAGGGGTAAGATAATTGGAGGTGAAAATTCTTAAATTCCCTCCCTGTAGTAGAAAGCAACTCCCACGCACTTCCTCTCCCCACCCCCATCTCTAAGGTTTAAGGGAAAGAATGAAGCAACATCTTGAAGTCTAAAGGAAGTACGTGGCCAAATATGCTATGAGCTCCTGGAGCCTTCCAAGGTTTTCAGAGTGCACAGCTTGAAACCTTTTAAAGCCACCTGATTACTGGAACATAGACAGGTACTTTGCTTCTTTTTAATGTCTCATATTAACCATCCAGCACTCAGCAAGTCAATTCAAAGAGTATTTTAGTGCTGACTAACTGTAGATCACACTTCAGTAACACCTATTTCCATACTTATTAAGGCATCTTTTTTTCTTCCTCCAATTACAAACTTACAAAGTTGGACCTTGTTTATGCTATCTTTGATTCCTCAGAAAGTACAATATCCGAGGTTTAAGCAGTACAGACTTCGGGATGGTTTATGAAGTGTCATTTTCTCAGCGCCTTCCTTACAAGGCTGAGCTCAGACTGCAAGAGCTATTTAAGACAGCGCTGCCCTGACCCTCTTGCCCTTTCAAGATGCAAGAAATCCTCACAACAGCTTAGTTCTCCAAAGGTCCTTCTCAAAAGGCAATTCATAAAGTTTTAAAGCACTAAGATTACATTGGATATAGGACTTGTGGGAAAGTTCAAGGCAAGACAATGCAGCCATTCTGCAGAGCACTACAGAATAACTGTGAAGGTGCAAGAAATGACACAAAAGCAAGTGAACTGCACTCACCCTTCCCTACTTGTCAGTAGTACAACAACTGAGTGATTTTTGCAGAACTCCAGCCAGGCTCACCATGTTTTTTACTCCAAGATGCACACAAGCTAGCCTGAACAAGAAGCACTATCTTGTAACTGCTACCAGTCAAAGCAAGGCATGGACTGGGGATTTCTGAATGGATTGTATGCAACAGAGAAAAGACTGGCTTAAGAGAGAGAAAAATGAGAAAGCTCTGTCTCACTTTTTTCCCCAAAGAAAAAAAAAACCAAATTAGTGAAAATCAGCATAATCCTGGCATAATACAGAAGGGGAGAAGAGAGGAAGGACAGTCTGAGGAGGAGATTGCAACACTTTCTTGCTGCGGGTGAGATTTTACAGTTGCCTGTTGCAATTCTGCAGGAAGTCAGGCTGAGCCAAAGAAGATCGTTTACACAGTGAAGGTAATCTACTGAGTGTCTTGTTTCTCCTTTACACCACAGGCCTCTGTCTGACAGGCTCCACAGGCTGGGACCTGAATGCAAACAGTGACCGGAGGACACTACTACAGAGCGCACCCCTGGGAACCAAGAAGGAGAAAGTCTGGCATAAAGCGAATCCACAGGAACAGCAGAGAAATTGACCTGGGCAGCCAGAATGCAGTTTTCAGAGCTGGCATCACATGTGGCATGGGAGTACCAAAGTATCAATAATGATCACAAAACATCTCAATCCTCTTTTTTAATATAGTTTGAATCACAGAATCATTATGGTTGGAAAGGACCTCCAGGGTCATCAAGTCCAACCTTTTTCCCAGCATTTCTCTAACCACTACACCATATCCTCAAGTGCCACCAACTCCCTGGGCAGCTTGTTCCAGTGCCTAACTACCCTCCTATTGAAGAATTTCTTCCTAATATCTAATCTAAACCTCCCCTGGCACAACTTGAGGCCATTCCCCCTCATCCTATCATTACTAACTTGAGAGAAGAGACCAACACCAGCCTCGCTACAACCTCCTTTTAGGTAGTTGTAGGGGGCAATAAGGTCTCCTCTCAGCCTCCTCTTCTCCAGACTAAACAAATCCAGCTCCCTCAGCTGCTCTTCAAAGGGCATGTTTTCCAGCCCTTTCACCAGCTTTGTTACCCTTCTCTGCACCCACTCCAGCACCTCGATGTCCTTCTTATACTGTGGTGACCAAAACTGGCCACAGTACTCAAGGTGTGGTCTCACAAGTGCCGAGTAGTTTGCGACCACCTGAGTTTCTGCAGCTTCCAAATCCCCCCAGGGATTTGAAGATCTGCTCCTCTGCATCGATTTTCAGGTGCTGAAAACAGATCTGTCCTAGCAGAGAAGGTAACGGTAACAATGGTCTTTAGCCAGCACCATCACCCAGGCTATTACTTCAGTTTGGGACATCCAGACTCATGCATCAGTGACAAGATCTCTTCATTCTTCTAAGAAATCATGCTCTCCTCAGCCCTTAGTAGGGCCAGCACTTTAAGCCTCACTATACGCTGATGCTGCTTTGCAGGAGTCACAGCACCCTTTTCCAGAGCTCTCCACTCTTCTACCAGGCTCTACCACCCTGACTGACTCAACAGCATCAGCTTGCAAAGAAATCTCAAAAGGAAAAAGAACAGCCATTATAGAATTATTAGGTGGCTTCTATTTATCATTGTGTTATTTCTGCTCACGGCAGATTATTTTAATAAATTCTTTTGAAGTCTTGTTCCGTGTCCTTGCCCACTAGCCTCCATCAGTCCAGATGAAAAAAAATCCCTGCTTATGCCTTCACTATATTTTCCTGCCATGGAGCTTTATTACTATGACCACCTATACTAATTCCAGAAAATGAACAAAAAAATTTGGCCATTGACAAGAGCTTGCACCTGACTCTGTAAAGGAATATCCCACTAGTTTCTGTGGCCACTGAAATGCAGCTCTTAGTGCTTGTGACTCATAGCATATTCAGAAAATCAGAAAAATCCCACCTATGGTCTCTCTCTATTCCCCTCCTCTCTTTTTGTGTTTAAATCTCCTATACCTACCTTCTTATGAACTCAACAACCTGTTTATCCAACATTACAAACCAAAAAAATAGTTGTAGCCTCTAAGAAATAGAAAGGCTTTTCTCACAGAGTGGCAAGGAATGGGTTCTAAACCAAGATGCTATGTAAAAGTCAAAATTCATTGATATGCATTTTGACCCTTTTCTCTCCTTCATTTAAAAGAAGCACAAAATTTACAAATGTTCAAGCCTCTCACTTTATATACTTTCAAAGGAAAGTCAGGGAACAATAAAGTACTCTAACGTGGGAGCCACATGCAGACTGTGGGGTTTTATGAAAGCCCCTTGCAAATGAGAAAAGAAACAAGGAACTGGGAATGCCCAATTCCCTTGGGCTGGAAGATGGCATGATGACTGGATCACTTATAAAAAGAAATTATATTCAGAAAGTTTAGAAAAAAATAATACACTTCAAGTTAACAAAAAACTAGGAGGTATGGGAATCCCAGGAGAGAATGCCAGGACTTCCATGCACGTTACAAGAAAGTCAGTCTCACTCATTTTCAATATCTTTCACAAGAAGAAAACACACACACTTCTGTAACCAAAACAGACATCTTGTGAAATGACCTGACTCATTCTGGATACAGTCAGCACACAAGTTTATTTGGCTGGTAAACTGTCAGTAAGTTGCCTAAACAGGTTAAGATCACCCAGTTCCTCCACCTGCTCTGCGCTCGCCAGGCTCACCCTGGGCTTGGACCTACTGAGCTGTGGCTAATGAGCAGCCCTGAGCCTCCACCCAGCACCACTGGGAGCCAGTGGCTCCACCTCTAACACAGTTCACTCCTTATCAGCTGAAGGGAGAGGTGTTACACAGCAAAGTCCTTGCAAGCTCCATGAGAAGAAAGCGTCAGGTATGATTTCTCGCTGCAATGCGCAGAAAGCCTCAGCAATAAGTAAACAAGAGAGAAAGGTCACCAGCAGCCAATTCACACTTCTTGGCTGGAACTCAGTCCCTTAAAATTAGTTAAAATGTAGTCAAAAGACTGAAACATTCCTACATGCAGGCGGTTTCTCCTTTGCTTACTAAATTTCTCTTTGGCAACTCAGGATTAAATGGCATCACTCTTCTTGACACGAGGTTTTACCTGTTTCCTTGGGCCCTAAGACACTAGCCTAGTTTAGACATACAAGCTCTTGTGCTCAACTGTAAGTTTTCTTCCAAAGCATGTTACTTATTACACTAATAAAACAGTCTTACCATTGTTGTGTTGAAAAGATTAGACATCAGAAAAAAAAACAATTAGCTGTAAGACCATTTAATCATAGCCTGAAAACAGTTCAATACAGGAGCAAACTTCTCAATACACTATGAAATTCCGTTTCCACCGATAACACACGCGAGCGTTTTACTTTCTCACGGTGTATCCCAAGAGCTTTAATCACAGCCTCACATTCATTGCCCTGCCACATCAAACCATAACGCGTGACACGCCCCACATCACAGCTCATCTCGGGTTTTGCTTATGGAACGCCTCCAGGCAAGGAGGACACGGGATTACAGACACCCCACTCTCTCCTGGGTTATATTATCACACGTGGAGCACAGAAGGAACATGGATAGTTACAGCACAGCATGCAGCAGCACCACCCAGAGTGCTTTTGCCACTTGTGACTAGATTTTTATTTTTTTTTTTAAGCAGTCACACAGTGAAAATAAGCAAACAAACAATCCAACTGTGCCTTGTCTGTTGCCAGGTATTCTGTCACACACAGAGTTTTCCCACATATCAGTGATTTCTTTCCTGGCAGGGCCAATAGCTAACAGCAAGGAATTCAGCCCAAAGAGGGACTCAAGCAGGTAGCACTGCAGGATCTAACTGATCACCAGGTCTGGAGTTGAACTTGGGCCTGCGTTAACACAAGCGCTGAGCTTACCCAAAGCTCAGGGACAATCAGGTACCTCAAGAAAAGACGCAGGGGCCAACAAGTGCCACAGCCCGGGATCCCTGGCAGAAGCTCCTACAGCCTGCCTGTGGCCTTCAGGGGTTTGTTAAGTAGCATCATCTCTGGTCTATGATGCACAACTGATTAAAAGTAAGCACCTCTAGTCCTACTCTTAGAGCAGGAGTCATTTCCTTCAGACCACAACTAGTTTGATATTTAGCTGAGATGTGGTAGATTACGCCTTAAACCCTGTCTGTTTTGGAGGGGATCCAAATTTATAATTTTTAGTTCCCAAGGCATCACCTTAATGCTTATGCTAACAGTAACGCAGAGCCTGAGCTTTCCCCTCTCTCCTGGGGCTGCTCACACATTTATCACTATTACACAGAGAAGAGCATGAAACCCTGGAGCCTCAGCCTCCCACTCCGCTTCAGATGCAGTCACTCAGACTGTAACTCTCTCAGGTTGCAAGATAAATTCAAAAGGATGAATGAAGGATACTCCCACTGAATAACAACCCATTCCCACCTCACCAGAGAACTCCACTGCGAGGCACGAGGTGGGGACTCCAAGCCTCAGGCCCAAGGAAGAACTTACACTTGCTGCATCCTCACAACTACCTATTCCCACAATCTCCTTTCTCCTTCCACTGAGGTTTGCATTTCAGCCCAGCTGGAAAGTGCCTCAGTATAGCTGCCATTTTATGAAGGGAATTCCATAGTACCAGAGCAATAAGATCTGAGACGGCCAGATAATAAGATCTGAACTGGACCCTGTCAGTCCAGTTGCACTACAAGGAAAAGCAACGCATACTCTGACGTGCAAACACAGTGGAAAGGGCAGAAGGCAACAAAAAGACAGCTGTTAGTGCCCTCCAATATATTCCTAGACCCCTTCAAGATTTCTCACCAGTTAAGCTGCTCAACGCTTTCCAGACACACCAGTAGTTAGCCGCGTCCTTTATAAAGCGAGCCTCACCACTGACTAGGCTGATCCGAGGCCTCAAAAACACAGTATTACATCCAAAAGACATATTTATGAAAACTAAAGGTACAAAACTGAACTCACCTTCTTGTTTCTCCCTAAAGGCTGCTATCATCTACCTTGAAAAGAGTCCTCCCCTCCTTCACTTTTGTTTTGCAACCCAACTTCAGAGGCAGCTGGCCTTTGCTCCACGACCAGCCAGTGCACCCTGGGAAAGGAAACCCCTACCTACACCTGTGGAGAGCAGCCCCCACCCCAGTGCTGAATTAGTCCCAGGCACACCCACTCTGTGCAGCTGTAAACGCTCTCCACCAGCCCAAGTCAACAGAGAGCAGGTGAATGCATCACTAAAAAGCTGTAGTTTTGTGTCAAAACCAGAGAGGTTCTATTTGGATGCTTTTCTCCTCGACACTGCCTGTGATTTCCACCTATAAACTGAAATACTGTGCCCTCAAATGATTCTGTCTCATAGGCATGCCAATTTATCTCAAAAGAAGTGGTAATGACAGAACCTGCTTTTTGCATTCCTCCCAGTTAATTGGATTTAACTCTCTCCACCTGGTTGGTTACTTTCTGTGTAATGCTGTAATTCAGCTTTTCCCTGACACTACAGAGCCCGGCCATCCCTTGCTCAACAGCCAACTCCCATTCCTGCAGCCCAGACGATTTCTGTGGCTCCGCAGCAGACTGTCTGAGATTTCTGTCTAGGGCACAGAAGCATAATTACACTAATTATGAGAGAGAAAAGATAATAGATACAGAAGTTTTTTTCCCTAATCAGCTCTAGGTCAAAGCTTTACCTACAGCTAACAAGGAAATAATCTATTAATGATCCTACATCAGGAACCAGCACAGTCACAGCAATGCAAACACAGAAAGCCATAATTTGCAACAAATGGGTTAGAGCTACATTTTAAAAAATAGCAGAGTCTTGGGTTTATTTAACTGAAGACATTATTACCTTGAAACTACAATTATCTGAGTGCTTGGTCTTAGCTTTTAGAAAGAAAGAAGGCATCCATCCAAAGCAATGAATGCACTATACTGAAATCTCAGAGTTCAAGGCTACCAGAGTAAATGCTCAGAGTCCTGAACAATCTTTGAAAGTGCCAATGCGTTATACCAGACGTTTGGAAAGATTTTTTTTTCTTATTTCTCCTGCCAAGCATGCTGCTTATTCAGGAGAAAGATGACATCCATTCTTGGATTATGGTAATGTGTAGATCACCAGGACTCTGGGTGTTAGACCATTTCAGGCAGCTTAGAGCTCTCTTGAGAAACTGGACTGGTTTTTTTTCTTGTACAAATATTTCATTATGTATTCTATGTACAAGCAGGACACTGAGAAACCGATTGTTAGGTCCATAGAAATATCAGTGCAAGCTTTGCATATCCTACAGCTGGATTTTTATGTAGCAGTTGGTAAATGTCCCACGAGCAGCAGAAGCGCAACGAGATGCGAGGAACTGATTTTCAGCGTTGTGTCATCTACATGTCCAAGAGCAAAGTGATGCAAGCTACCCCTTGCTATGCCTTCGTTGTCACTCTGACTGATAAGTTTTATCAGGGTTGCAGGCTGGAAGGAAGCCTGCTTTTTGTTTTGCTTTTTTTCAGGAAAGAAACTGTTGTGCAGATACAAATCACGACTGACAGGTGCTCTGACAGCAGCCTGCAGTGCAGGTGGGACGCAGGCTCTGGCTTTGCGTTATCTCCGGTAATTCTGTTTCAACTATCATAATTGTGTAGTTATTGGGATTTGGGGCACAGCAGCACTACACAAAAGCACTTAACTATTTTAGTCCCTGGAGTTTGCAGCAACAGTTGCGATTTCAGCAAGCAGGTTTCCTGTGAAATGTGTAGGAAAGGGCTTGATGCTTCAGAGAGAGATCCACCCGGAGCAGCTCACCCTGCAGTAAGCTGGCTCAGCCAGCACCCGGAAGCTCCAAGGTGAGAGCAGCTCCTGAAATCCACTTCTTCTTCGGCTGAAGCTCTCCATACAGGGCAAGAGGAGGCCCTTCTTTCTAGGTGCAGCTCGGCATGTTGAGCTCTGTCCTGCCTACTCCCTTTGCTCTCCTGAGGAAGGGCAACATCTTTACTACTCAGCGTGGCCAGAGGAAGCAGCAGTTTCCTTGCCCCTTCCTTAGCGGTCAGAGCACTCGTTCAGGATGTGGGAATTAAACACAGTTCCCTGTCTGCTCGCTGGGACTCGGATCCATCTGTTCAGTTTCGCAAGGGCTGAATTTCCTCAGAAACTGGAGACCCGAATATTATAACCTTTGAGACATCGTGTAAAAAGACCTCTCTGGAAGCTGCCTGAATCGAGCACCACGGGGAGAGCCGCCCAGCTATGGCTCAGGCGAGGCAGACGCGCTGTGCCGCTTAGCCCTGAAGAAAAGGGAGGTGTTTCTGAGCACAGCAAGAGCAGCACGGTCCGTGTCTGAGGATTTCAGTGTGAAAGACGAGGATCAAATAGTTTCCAAGTTTAGATGGCCACGAGCTGGCTGAGACGGGAGGCGTATTAGTTCTTCCTTCAGAAGGTGCCTGAGACACCAACGCTCCACATCGGAGGCAGGAGAGTCAGCAGCTCTTGTCTGCGACAATCAGATCAGCCAGAACGGAGCCCCAGCACAATGCTTCCCAACAGCCCAGAAACAAATAAATCAAAGGACTACTTGCCCCTTCAGGAAATTAAACAATATCCAAGGCCATGCTCGTTGCCCTGTTACTTATTAAAATTTCCCAACAAAAAAAATAAGGCTAAAATCTGTCTGTCTGCTATTTTTATTTGCCCATTTCCTCCCGAGTTGTTGACTAGCTGACATATGTGAGAGCACACACATGGTACAGTTTGAGAGTTTTGTTTTCTGTCCATATTTTATGGCTGACCAGCAATCCAGGATCGAAGCCTGCAAGACACTGACATAACAAAGGTTCTTCAGATACCATTATTTTTTAAAAAAGATTTAATTTCCAAAGGTAATGAGGAACAGCAATCCAAAGCAAGGCAAGGCAGTATCCCCTGTCTTACATGAAGAAAAGCCCGACCACCTCACGTCAAAGAGAGAGGTCATAGCTGTTTTGTTTGTGATGTCAGTTAGAAGCTCAGAGACACATAAGGAAAACATTCACTGTAACAAAATTGTTAGATTCACTTGTGGGAATGGGAGAACTAGCTTATACTCTAAACAGGATAAACCAGCTCTTACTGGTTTATATAAACCGCCCTAAACAACGCCAACAGTGTGTCAAATCCCTGAACCAACAGAGCACGAGATCAAATTGCTGCTGGATGATCAACAAGTTCTCCGCGACAGACTGTGCTTATCTTCAAAGAACTGGTATTCACCTACCGATTCTTTAAGGCGTCTCATGCTCTTACACCCGATTTTAACTTACAAAAACTTACAGTTACAAAATGATGGTAAAGGGAAAGGATAAGCACATCGTGGAGAACATTAATCTCTGTTAAAATGTTTTTTTGGCTGTGGCTGTCACACTGCTCTCAATGCATATAGGATGGTGCAAAGCACTACCTTCCTCCCAAGTGCCCTCCTCATGACTGTTTTCTTCAATCTCCTCCTGTCTTCCAGACTCCTATCCCATGCAATCGGTCAGCTGAAATGCCCTGTGCATGTGAGAGCACAGATATAATCCAGAAATCACTTTGCATTGCTACGTAACAAATTCACACATCTGGATGGGTTTCTGGTCTGCTTGGGTCTGGCAACTCTGCCTCAGTATGTCCCTGTGCTTTTATTTTTGTAATGCAGTAACAAATACGATTCGAGAAATAACATGACAGAGCTCCATTTTTAAGTTGTCCCAACAATTACAGATAACAGCTGCTTGCCTCTCAGTTTTGGGGGTATTTTGCTCATTCTTGAGGTTTTGGCACTTTTCAGGGATAGGGTTCTGTTTTGATTTAAAAGCAGGGGAAAGAGAAGGGAAAGTAACTGCTAACCTTAAAAAATCTGTGAAGATGAAAGTTGTGTGTTCTCTTTCAAGTCGTGCATGTTATTTCCTGCCTTTTTATTTGTGATTGCAATTATTCTTGTGTTGATAATGTAGGAGTCGGAAGGCAATCTGCTTGCTTTCAACTACGTTGACCATGCAAAGCAGATTTTAGTCTAAACAATAAGCATATTCAAGCCAGAAATAAACATGTTGGTCTCCAAGTAAAGCAAGCCTGCAGGATACTCTCAGAGTAAGATTTTTTTCAGGATTGGTTCCACTGATATTTGTCACATAAATTGGCAACAGCCTCTTTATTGAAAATAACAACACAAAACTCTGAAATTCCAATAATGATTTGCATTTCTTAGCATTTGTACAGGTCACCATTTCAGGGAATTTTAGGTCTTTGCTTTTTTTAAGTGATTACAAAGCACATGTGGTAGTTGAACAGAGGATCCAAAATGCATCTGCTCACCCTTGTCATTGTCGCGTTTCCCCTGACCTATTTACTAAAGAACAAATTATGCTGCAGATTTATGGGGTCTGAAAAAAGCTATTAGTGAGAATTTGATCTGCATAATTCAAGTATCAGCACTGAAAAGTAAATGCTATTTATTATCACAAAAAAAGCAACAAATTAGGTTGTGTTATTAGGTGGTCACTTGCACTGCAATGGGGAGAAAGGTCAAAAGCATTTAGCAATTTTAAAAAAGGAAAAATATCTTCAAAGTAGGTCACTTACAAACACCCAACTCATTCATAACAGCAATTCACTGTAGCTCCCACAATTTATGAATCTCAAAGATGCACTTAAACATCTGCAATTTCACTATTTCATTTTTTTATATCATTAGCTTAAAATTTTGATGAGCCACTGTACAGGTAACAAGTTGAGAAGTTGAGGATCACTACTACAGGGGAAGCAATGAACCCAGCTGTTCACCATGATCAAGAAAGGATTATTTCCTGTCACAGGTCACAGAAGAGGATTTTCTTGCTATTGTTTTAATACCTGCAACAGCTGAAAAAACAGCTGCTTGGTTTGAACATTTCAAAATTCCCCAATGAAAAAAAATCACCTTTGTTTTTGGATTTTTTTTTTGTGTTTCAAGAGGTTTGTTTGTGTGTTTTTTTCAAGAAAGAAGAAAAAACTGCAGAGCTCACAACGAACTTGCTCAAGATCTCTCAAATTCATATAACCCCACTCTTCTTTTACCAAAACATAACCATCTTTCATGAAAAATAGCAGAAAACACACATCCTAACAGCTCGGTTTTAAAAGCCAGCCGTTTGAAATACACTCAGAATAAGGCACTGAAGACTTGGAGCATTTCCAGAATGGCAGACGAATCTCATGTAGCCAGTAGTGAAGAGCCTCTCACTTCTGCCCTTCGAGAGAAGTGGCCGTGGCCACGCCTGACATGGGAGGGCGGCATCCTGCCCTGCTGCCAGCCCAGTCTCATCAGCCCTTTAGGATACATCCTTTGCCTCACAGAAGATGGACTCGGCTTCAGCCAGGGTTTGACACGTCATTCCAGGTTCCTCTCTCCTTGTAATGCTGGGAAACAAAGCTGCTGTCTCAACGACTCCACGGCTTTCAGATTCACACATCTCCAGGAGCCGCTCCGTCATCACACCCAGCCACACACGCCTCTCCCATCCTTTTCTGATGTGCTCCGTGAAGCCAGAGGGTTACAGCAACAGAACTAAATTAGCCACCTCCCTGCCTGCTTTTCCCTCCTCTACCCGGTTTTTACATTTACCATTGGACTAAGTTTAGAGAATGCAAACAGCAGGTTCAATCCAGCGGTTCTGCTAATAATGAGGTAAACACCACCAGCACTGGCTTGCTGCATCTCCTTGGTAACAGCTCCTTCTACAAGCAGCATTCACTCAGGGCACTGTAGTTTCAAACAGGCCAAGAGCAGTAATTCATTGACTTTCCTTCAGTTAGGTCAGGACTTCCCAAACCGTGGTATGTGCACCATGTGTGATGTGCAAAGCTAGTTCGAAGAGATACGTGCTAAAAACCTGCCCACAGCTGCTTCTCTGGAGGAAATGGGGACAACAAATACTGCCCACGCAGCTGAATGCTTCTTCCTGTGCCTGCCAGCAGTCCCAGACCTGTATGAAAAACCACATCTCCTTGTATGAAAAAAGTCAGTGCAGAAGGTGGAAATTAGCAATCTGTAAGCATTTGCTCATCTGCACAAGAATTATTTGCGCTGCTTTGCCCTCCAAGTCTGGGTTTTCACAGAAATGGGCTCTGTGCACAAAGGTATTCTGCCATTCACTATTCTCACGTGTGCCACATGACAGTGGTCCCAGCAGTCCCTCTGCCTTCCCCTCCCCTGGCTTGTGCTTCTGAAGTCACCACCAAACTACTTAGTGAGGATGTGGATAAGGTGACCGCACAGCCATGCAGCTGTGCTCAGTCATCTGACTGCCATGTGGCACTACCTCGGAAGCTAATCTGGATGAAGCTGTCATTTCTCCTCATCTTACCTTTTCTCTTCCCTCACCTCTTGTAAGCCTCCTTGAGATTCAAATAGCGTTTTTCCACTCGGGGCATTGAAACATTAGTCATGAGCTCATTTTTTTTTCAAGAGGGCAAACTTCAGGACATTCAACCAAAAGTCTAGCATCTGAGAAGGAAGCAAAAGCAACGACAGTCACTCCCACATGCATGCACCTCCATAGGAAGCGGCGTGCTTCCAGGAAAGCAGCCCCCTGAGCTGACACACCGCACCACTTCCCCTTTCCTGACCCCGGCCCAGCGCGGGCAGGGAGGGGCAGAAGCTCTGCGGTTCCTCCCTCGGCCCCTTCTGCCAGGCGAGGAAGAGCGAGGAGAGGGAAGGAAGGGAACTCGCCAGAGAAGGCAGCGGCTGAGCCACCCCTGCCGATGGCAGGCAGAAGTGCAGGGCGGCCTCCCTGTGCCCCGGCGCGGGTCTTGGCCAGCTCAAGGGGAGCCCAGGGAAGCTGCAGCCGTTCCTCACTGCTCGAGACCAAGCCCCGTGTGTAGGTGTTTAACCAAGAGTCACCCAAAGGTCACTACATGACTCAGTTTGCAATAAAACTTGAAAAGTCCTGATGCTGTAAATCTGCCGCTTGCCATGACCGCTAAGTCACGTATAGAAAGTAGCATCTGTAATACGTCTTCAGTTTCACAAAGCATGACTGCCCATTAAATTTGGGGTCTGTAATGCAAGAGATGATTTTCCAACTACTTCAAGAGGAAAAATTAACTCATGCTTAAGCCCACTGGTTGGTTCAGATAACATTTTAATTTTAAATTAATCTTCACATAGCTCCCTTCCCCAAAACACATTTTCTTAAGCTTTAAGCTTCTTTTCATTTGCCTGCACCAATGCACTATGCTTTCCAACCAGCTTCCTCGTGTGACTACCTTAATGAAAAAAGCATTGCCCAACTCACTACAAGGAACTGGACAAAGTCACTGTATACAGGGACAAAAACATTAAAAAAAGTTTAGAAAACCATGGTGGATGCATGACCAAATGTTTCTGCATGTACTCCTTCCATTCCTCCTGACATTTCCTACTCCTGCTTTCCTTCTTGGGTCACTGCCTGCATCATACAGGATCTTTTCTCGAGAGGACACGATAACTATGAAAATAACACAGGATGGTTTGAGAGCTTGATGGCTTGAAGCAGTGAATGAATCAACTGTTCTCCCTAAGCTTCAGAAGTGGTTAGGGGTTAAAATAACTGGGGAAGTTGAGGCTACCATCTGTATAACCCCTTACGAAGCATCGTCATGGTGTGACCATATTCTCAGAATGAGAAACAAGCTGCTGTGGTCAAAGTGTGTGTCACAGGGCTTTGCCAAGTGATACAGAAAAGCTGATGGGCACTGTGAGAGGTCTCTCATTTACTCCTGCTTACGAGTTTAAAATTAGAGCAGTAACAGACAAGGTGGGGAAAAAGGAGTGCTGCAAAATTCTACTTGTTTATCTCCACAGTCTTATTAGAACCCTAATCTCTCTTTCTCATTTTCATGCATATCACCTCCTCACGCCTTGAGCACCCAGACAACTCCAGTTCCAACACTGTCCTACAAATCTGTGCTCTCCAAAAATTAGTGCACAAGCCCTCACCTTGCCCTCACCCACCACACCCAGCCTCAGGAACATGAGCTCAGCAAGGAGAAAACTGCCTGCAGCTCTACTGCTGCCTAATCTCATGCGGCAGATCAATTTTTCCTCTGTGTAAATTCCTCAGCTTTTTATTCTCCACTGTGCATCCCTTCAGCTGCCTTCTTGTCTCAACAAAAAGGCAGAACTCTGAGGGGAGCCATACTGCATACAAAATACACATGGGTTGCTAAAGGTCCATCTTCCGCAGAAATCATTTGTGGATGGATCATACTGTGATGCTAACTCCGTGTCAGCCTTCTCCAAGATCATCTGGAATGGGCCAAACTAGAATTAACAACTTGGGAAGAGGGAAGGGGGGTAGGTGGAGAAAGAAAAAAGAAGAAAAGAAAGAAAAAAAAAGAAGAAAAATGGTCTAGTGATTGCCAACAAACAAACCATAAAAGTGTCGTTGAACTTCTCCTTTCTGTGCTCCTGAGATGGTTCTCTTTTTCAGATGGAAAGGGGAACTGCAAAAAGAAAGGCTTTTCTCATCCTCTTTCCAAAGTGGCATGACGAACATCCAGGGTTTGAAGCTGTTTTTAGAAGTTTGGTTGCGTGGGTTTTTTCGAAGGCTGAATACTTATTCAAAGTCTGAGCTTCACGGTCACATTGTGCCAGCACTAGCTGTGACTCCGCTAGGCCACTCCACCTGACCATTACTGTTTAAAACAAAGCACAGAGATTTTATTCCGGCACTGTAGTCCCAGTTCTGACACCGTCTATGAACAGACCATTTCCCCTGGCTGCAGCAGAGCAGAAGAGCCGTCCATCATGTTCATGCAATGCCTTGCTCAGAGATACCACTTCCTCAAACCTGCTGGCTTCTTTAGTCTCATTATCCCTCCGTTTGCCATTTCTATCAAAATGCCTTTAAGTTATTCCATCAAAACTGTAAATCTCTGCAAGCCTCACCTGAGAGGTGGAAACCTCATGAGGCACTTGTTACAGTTAGATAATGTGCATCCATAGCTTTTTGGGGGCAATCTACTCAACTGCCTCAGTCTTACCTGCAAAATCTATCTTCAAGAACTAGTGCTTCATTTAACATAGCTAAATCCAAAGATTTGACCTTAGCTATGTCAAAAGAAAGAATGTAACATTTTCTAGTCCCTTGACAAGAGGGAGGAAATAAAATCCCGGATATGCTTACCTTTCTGCACCTCCTCTCAAGGGTTCCAGGTCCAAGGGGAACGCCTCTGGAACTGCCTCTACCCTGCTGCACTAGGACTTAAGATAGTAATTGGAGCACAACTTTCAACAAGGGCAGATCTGCCTCAGCCTGTTTGGAAAATTAAAGAGGAATAAAAGTAAGACATCACTCAGTTGATTATCACAGCTGGTTTCTGCTGATAATACTGTAATCCAGTTAATAAAGTTGCAATTGAGTTTAACATTGCTCCACATCATTCAATGTAAATATTCTGCTGCTGGCATTAAACATGTTAACATTTGAGCATATGGTCAAAACACCACACTTCTACTGAAATAAACATCATCAGCTTGAATAAAAAGCCAAATATATGCCTCCTACACCAGAATGTCTTATTAAATGGAAAACTACTAACAAATAACTATGGGACTGTATGAACAGTTCAACCTAAATGGCTACGGTCCCATCACACAAATATTTTCAGTCACCCTACCAAAGGAATTGCCTCCAGTTTACACGTTCATCAACACAAGACTGGAAGTAAGAACAGGAGATGTCAGTAGGTCTGGATGAGATGCAGAAGTTTCTTCATGTTATAAAGGATTTTAACCTCCTACCCCCTGGCACCAGGTGTGACGTGACAGTTCTCTGCCAATGCTGTGGAAGTGTTTTAAAGCATAGGTCAGTAATCTCCAAATGTTCGCTCAAAGGGTTTGTGAAAACAACACAAGTGATGTGAGCTTAGCTCCTGGAAGGCAGTAACTCTTTCCATTTTCCATTTCCAAATTTTCCATTTGCTTTTAAATTAAAATAATAATAAAAAAAATTTAAAGAATACACAGTTTGGTTGCACGTTAGAGAAATACATGCTGGCTGGTGCAGGGCATGGGAGCTTAAAATTCAGCTGGCAGAAGGACACAATAGACAGGGTTTAGTCCCGAGAAAAGTACTTCCTCAAGGTGAGTCACACTTTGCTTTTATCTCCTTTGTGAAGGCAAAGCTTCCTTTTCTGGGCCTCAGCAACACGCGGTATGTAGACAATCAAAACATTAAGATACAGCAGCATGGATCTAAGGTCCCAATATCCTACATTTTTACTATTTAGGGTACGCTAATTTTACCACTTAAACTTTAATCCTGCTCACATGACTGTTTTGTGTTACAAGCAGCTACTATTGCTCCACATATGTAACTGTTTGTCCAACAGTAACACCATGATCTTACACTATAGAGGTTAACGGGTCAGGGCAAGTCTGTAGAGTTCACCTCCTTGACGTATCAGCCATTGCCTCTGAGCAAGCCTTTAATGTTCACTGCTCCTCAA
>NW_009707326.1:0-36466 GCF_000703405.1 Apaloderma vittatum | reverse complement strand
ATGCGAACATGAAGAGCGTTTAATTCTTGCATCTCCTATCGGTTTTTTCTACTTAGAGCGTTAGCTCTTTGAGGTGCTCTGTATATTTCGACACACCTACTGCAACGCTCTCTGATCATGATTACAAGTTCTAATAGATGCAGCAAATGGTTATGGCTGCAAAATGAGTTTTCATAATTCGTATTCTGGAAAACAGCACCTTTAAAATCAGAATAAACAGCTCCCCAGTTGTTATACTGAATGAGCATTTCTTCTTTATGAATGCTCTGTATCATTTGATCGGTCAGGAGACTTCAGTGCAAAACTTTTGAAATGAAGAATTCTAAAATAGGAAACAATTCAAACATTCAGAAAGCAAAAAACTGATTATTATAGATGAGAACTAGAAATGAGTCAGCTACCTCTATTCACTATGCAACTAATCATCATAAGGAAACAATTTTTGCTGAACTTATTTTAACAAATCCATATTTAGAAAGGGATTAGGTTTTTAAGTTAAAAGGAAAAAAATCCTTATGTTTTTAGGAGCTGGTGAGCATATGTTCATATGAGCTTGGTCCCTTCCTGGTAAAGGGCACTTCCCCCTCCCCACCCCCCCATTTTTCTCCCTTCTCTGAAAATACAACTTTTGTTTTCACATGAGAACATCAGAGCACACATTCAGTGAAAAATATCACACACTCTACCACTTGCATACATTACACTTTCAGGCAGACCATAAGCATATTGGTATGATTCAGATTAGCTAAACTACGTCTATAACAAAGAGCTTGCACGTCACAGAAACATCATTATGACATTTTCAAGAATTGTGTCACTTCTTCCAAGAAGTGTGAATTAAAGAGAGTCATCTAAGGCTAATTTGCATTTCAGTTGGAGGTCCCACAAACCATTCCAGATCAAGACAGAGAGCTAACTGAATCGGAGAGCTACTTTTACTTTTACAGAGTAGATTATCATAATCAGGGAGCAACACTTTTATGTGATTTGTAGATAACAGACAAAGATGTTCTGATGACACGTGGGTCCATAGAAACATGAATCTCAAATATTTTCTTGTATTAGGATAGGGGATGTTATTTTCTTTCCCGTATTTGGGTCCCCTCGTTCCCTTCCTGTTCTCCCAGTTAACTGCAGGACAAGCAACAAGCTACAACTTTATTTGCATACGCACTTCATAGTGTCCCTTCCTCAGCTGCCCTGCTCTTACCCTGACTCCTTTTCTCTTGCAGCATTCCTCTCCCATGCACATACAGCTAGAGAAACTTCCTTTGACAGGATTCCAAAACTCCTCCCATCTGAACACTCAGAAGCTTTGTACTAGCAGCCTATAGGGGCAGAGAGACATCTGTTAGTAACAAGACATCCTTGATGTTTAAAGTTTTTAAGCAACTCATGCCCACAACATTACTGTAACATAAATATACACTGTCCCTATTTAGAGACACAAAAAGAGAGAGAAAGAGGTTCATGTGATTTGTCCAAGTCAGAAAATCGTCCAAGTAAAGGGCTAGGAATTCTTGATTCCTGAATCATCATGCACAAAGAATAAATAATCTATTTAAAGCAAGGCAATAATGAGATAAGAAGCAAACTTCAGCAAACAGTTCTGTCGGGGAATTTTGTCCTCACCTGACTGTGCCTTCCCTCGTAACCCAGCTCTGCAGGCAGAGTGAGCTGCCAAATGCTGCTCAGTTGGACGTGATTTTTTTTTACCACATAGTAGATCTTCTAAATAGCAGGATATTTTCACTTTGATTCTTAGACCAGCTTTGCTCCTGCGCCTCCTATGATTTAGTTAAAATGCTGAGAACTCCCAGGTGGTCACGAGTTACACTTTGAAATAGGCTTTTCTGCACTCCAGAAACATCACACATCTGCCATTAGGGGACTTAAAGACCTGCTTAAGAATTGCATCTAGTCTCCTGCAGAACTCACAAGGATGAAGATGCCAATTTACACCTTGAACTTTCACCACCATCGATGCTCTTTTCACTCTCAAGATAATTACACCATCAAACAGATCAGTCTGACTAGCAAGTCCTTCAGAATGCCTGTCAGTTTAGCTAACCTTCTCACTGTAAACAAAGAGGAATGGATCCTATGCTTTCCTAGACACTGGAAGCAGCTCCCCTCTCAGAGTTGGGCAAGTGTGAGGTCTCTGTTAGGTAGAAATCAGACCACAGAAGAAACTTTTCTATCCATTTTACAAGTGGCATAAAGATTACATTTTCAGCCCAAGTCCATAAGGAACACTACAGAAAAACAGAAGTTAAAGTTAATTCTTTGTATTCTTTGTATTCCAGTTCAAGGGTTTTGACATGAGGCAGATGTTTACTCTTCAGCATTATTTAAAATGTGAGATACAAAGTACTTCAAAAAAATCCCAAACCTGTAGTTGGTATAATCACAGCAGACAGATACACATAGTAGACAAACCAGTTCTGTAACATTCCAATATCCCTGTGCTGATATACACACCAATAAATAAGCATAAAGCTAATAATTGCTGAAAAGCACATCCATTTCAGTGACTACACTTTCTTCATCCTGAAAGAGAAGCTTACAGGACCGTCCAGTGATCTATTAGCACTGAACACTGCACACAAACCCAGATCTTCAGGTCTGGAAAAAGAAGCAAACCACAGGGAGTGTGACTTAGCACATAAATTTGTGTATGTGCTCTAACACCCGGGTAATATAAGTATTATTCTTCCATGGGTAGTAAACAAAAAAGTTAGTATTAAACTTGGTGGCATCTGTGAAGAATTAAGAAACTTTATGAGCGTGTTCTAAGGGAAAAAGCTAATGGGCAGCAGTGTTCTGGCACACAGGATATATTCTTCATGCACAGAATAGCTCAATTCTTTTTGGCTTCTGAATTTTCCATTACAAAAGGAAACCCTTTTGTGACCCTTACATTCGACCAACTCATCAACGAAAATCTTACTTCTGTCTTAGTGTACTGAATCACTGATAAGACTGATTCAGTTGTAACTTACCAGAATGAGAGAGAACACGCAGAAGTATATGAATTCTGCCCACAGCTCCAGAACATTTAAAAAGTTTCTGACACAAGAATTAGCAACAAACTAATTATCCAAAGCTGACAAATAATCACAAAGTGAAAATCTACTGCAGTGACATTGGCTTTTCGTGGTCTACCCTCTAGACCCCTCCAGTAGATTCAAGAAACAGAGCACTGCAAACATCCAGCCTCCTCCTGCATAGAACAGTAAGCTGTGAGAAATCAAAGGCTGTGTGTGGGCAAGTCAGTCAACACCACTGAGCACCCAGGTCACCTCTGCACAAGCCAAAAGACCCCCAGAAAGGCAACTCAGCCAACATGGTTACTGATTTGCATTGTTTTCCCTCACTCAGGAGACCAAAGATTAAACTACCATTTGCAGGCAATTAAGGGATGCAATTCCATCTTCTGTGTAGCAGGTAAATGTTGTTCTTCCTTGGCAAATGCATCCTATTGACCTGCGTAACTGCATGAAACCAGCTGCAATATTTTTTAGGCAAAACTGTTTTAAAGCACTTCAGTCACTCCTATTTAATGTTCTACTCATTACTTTTATTTTCCTGAACCTTCTAGATCTGTCTTCCACTCTTTCTGTTCTCCTCCAGCTAATTTTTTACCCCTTTGTTCTCTAAATCCCAGATCTCTTGTCCCCAGCAGGTGGAAACCAGATTATCAAACATTGTAAGAAATCACTTAAAATCTTACAGGAAGGGTGGGAAAAAAAATTGCACCCTACTGACTTAATGTTGGGGTTTGCCTTTTAACTGGACTAAAATTGAACTACAATTCATTAAAAAGATTCATAGAGTCATAGAATCATACAATCGTTTGCTTGGAAAAGAACTTTAAGATCACCAAGTCCTAGCTAACCTAGTCCTGCTAACCTAGCACTGCCAGGTCCCCCACTAAACCATGTCCCTAAGCACCTCATCTATAGGTCTTTTAAATACCTCTAGGGATGGCAACTTCATGGGCAGCCTGTTCCAGTGCCTGACAATCCCTTTGTTCAAGAAACTTTTCCAAATATCCAATCTGAAGCTCCCCTTGTGTAACTCGAGGCCACTTCCTCTTGTCCTATCACTTGTTAATTGAGAGAACAGACTAACTCCCACCTCGCTACAGACTCCTTTCAGGCAGTTGTAGAGATCGATAAGGTCTCCCCTCAGCTTCCTTTTCACCAGGCCGAACAAATCCAGTTCCCTCAGCCCCTCTTCATAAGACATGTGAATCTAAACCCCCCACCAGCTTCGTTGCCCTTCTTTGGACACACTCCAGCACCTCAACATCTTTCTTGTGGTGAGTGGCCCAAAACTGAACACAAGACTTGAGGTGTGGCCTCACCAGTGCCTGGCAACAGCAGAAGTAGGGAAGGGATGACACCAAGTTGGCCAGGAGTGTTGATCTGCTTGAGGGCAGGAAGGTTCTGCAGAGAGATCTGGACAGACTGGATCGCTGGGCCAAGATCAGCTGTAGAAGGTTCAACAACGCCAAATGCTGGGTCCTGCGCTTTGGCCACAACAACCCCCAGCAGCACTACAGGCTTGGGGAGGAGTGGCTGGAGAGCTGTCAGGCAGAGAGGGACCTGACGGTGTTGATGTAGAGCTGACTGAACATGAGCCAGCAGGGTGCCCAGGTGGCCAAGAAGGCCATTGGCATCCTGGCCTGTGTCAGGAATAGCGTTGCCAGCAGGAGCAGGGAGGCGATCACTCCCCTGTATTCAGCTTTGGTGAGGCCTCATCTCAGTACTATGTCCAGTTTTGGGCCCCTCACCACAAGAGGGACGCTGAGGTGCTGGAGATGGTACAGAGGTGGGCTACCAAGCTAGTAAGGGATTTGGCTAATGTGTTGTACAAGGAACAGCTGAGGAATCTGGGGCCGTTTAGCCTGAAGAGATTGAAGGGAGACCTTATTGCTCTCTATAATTACCTGAAAGGAGGTTGTAGCAAGGCGTGGGTTGGTCTCTTCTGCCTCGTGGCAAGTGATAGGACAAGGGGAAATGGCCTTAAGTTGTGCCAGGGGAGGTTCAGGTTGGGTATCAGGAAGAATTTCTTTACCGAAAGGGTTGTCAGGCATGGGAAGAGCCTGCCCAGGGAGGTGGTTCAGTCACCGTCCCCGGAGGAGCTTAAGAGAGGGGTAGATGTACTAGTGCTAGGACAAAGGTTGAACTTGATGATGTTGAAGGTTTCTTCCAACTGAAACTGCTCCATGATTCTGTGATACTATGATTTTATGACTGTCTTCTCCCGACTGGCATCCCCCGACCCTCTTCTTCCTCCCAGGAGGAAGGGCACCTTGAAAGCCAGAGGCCCCCCAGCTGCCACATGGCTAGATAGGGTGCCATACGCAGCTATTTGCATGGCCATCACAATGGCCTTGTGATGTCACAGGCTACCTCAGCTACCTCTTCTGGGCCCCAGCAGCTGGCTGGCTCATTCGCTGAGCGTCCGGGCTCTCGAACACCACCATAGCTGGCAGGAAGAGGACCCACTGTGGCACAGCGAATTGTTGCCCACATCTGTGTGGGTGACAAGAGGAGAGAAAGCAGAAGGCGTGTGAGACTTCCACATGATATCCACTTTGCTGGCCTTCCCCCTGATTCTTACCCATAAACACTCTACCCTATCATCACCATTATTAAGCTCTAGACAATCAAAGCACTCCCTAACACACAGCCTCTTCCTTCCTTGACTGTCCCTTCTGAAGAGTTTGAAGTCATCCAGCGCAGTGCTCCAGTTGTGCAAGTCATCCCACCGTGACAACTCAATCCTAGCAAAAACAAAAAGCAGCATGAAATAATACCTTGGTCAGCTGGGGACTGCTTCATGCCATAGCTCTCAGGTGTTAATACAAGTGGAAGCCACAGGCAGGTTATGGCAAGGCTCTCCTTGCATAACATCTACAACAAGTTCTCCCAAACACACTTCAGAACTACTTTCTGTCCTTTTGGGGATTTTCGAGGACACCCTTTGTTAGTAACAGCGAGAAGATAACATTCTAACAGTGATAACAGCACACTACTTTCACACTGCATGTTATTTCCATGAAAATAAAACTCAAAATTCTATTTTTGAGTGGGGGGAGTGAAGTGTGGACTCCATGTCAGAATTCTGAGCAGCTAATGACTTACATGTGTAAAAAGAACCTTCACCATCACAGCAGTTGTGGTGGTGGGGGGTAATCTCTTCTTTCTCTCCAAAAGAGACAAAAAGATGAAATCTAGGTGCAAAGTTACACTTGAAAGAAATCTATACATATGTGTATTTTATATTCAGTATAGAAAATGCAGTTAAGATGAATTTATTTCCTGGAGGACAAAAAAAACCAAACAACTTCTCTTCGAGACATCTTTCCAGGAAACATTAGTATCAGATATGAAAGCTTTTTTTCATAAAACTACCAAGAAGTGGAAACTGCTACACTACCTTCCCACTAAAATGAAACTAATTTTAAATACAACAATGCAGGCATATAAACACAAACAGAAGACCCAGCCTGCAAAAAAAGCCAAAATAAAATTAGATAAAAAGTGATCATTGCACAGACTTGTTTATTCCAAGGAGACTGGAAAAATACATTCTAATTTCTCTGTCCCATTCCCCTAATCCTCTTTATGAGTAGACAGTCTCTCCACAGCTATTTCATTATGATTCATTTCTGAAATCCACATCAGTAGCATTCAGTAAATTACAGCAGCAAGACTACAGGTATCGGTACATCTTCTTATCCCACTGGGGAAAATCTTTAAAAAATGTACATGAACATGTTTTAAGTAGCATGAAGACAACAGAGTTATCTGTTTATGTACTTTACATGTAAGAAATAGTTCCACATTTTCAAAGTTATTATAGTATTAGGCATTTCCAATCACTTGAATTTTCACTTTTCCCAAGTCCCATTTTTTATTGTCTTGCACAAAGTCTAATTTTATCTAGAAATTTATTTCTCCTTCTGAGTTTCCAACCACATACCATCAATACAATTATAAATTATCTGAAGAAAAAATGAAGTAACTTCTGATCTACTCTTGATAGTTCAGCACAGTTATGTTTGTAAACAATACTTTTCATATGTGAACAGCTTTTCATTCTATGTCTCAAAAAAAAAATCAAAAAAGGACAGCAGCAACCACTATATAGAGAAAGTAATTTGATTTTACATAGTGCCCTTCACTGTCCAGCTGTCTCTAAGCACTTTACAAAACAATAAGCTTCCTAAATGTACCACTGTACAGGCAAATACCGCAACTGTTCTACACCCCACAAGCGCTCATCTCTAACCAAAGGAATCTCATAGTGAGAGGCTGCACCTGAACCCAAGACACTGGGGAGCGCTATTTTATCTGTAGGCACAATGCTGCACGCATTTAAAATTATGAAGTATAAAATAAAGTATGACAAACCAGTACTGTAAACGTATGTTGGATGCAACATATCTCTTGACTAAAAAAAAAAAAGGTAGTCCTTAATAGCTGTTTAGTTTATGTTGCATTTTTCTTATACACCAGACAATATTCTAGAGCAAAGTCTCTAAATCAGGAAAATCATCTCCTAAAATAAAAAATCACTCGCAAAGGTGAGAGGATTCTTACTAATAACTTACTCTTTGTAAGGAAAAATTAGTCCTTGATGGCAAGCCACTGCCCAGCTCCTTCAGTTCTTCCATTTCCACCACGAGTCAGCAATATCAACCTTTTGTTTCAGCCATCATAACAAATCAGACAATGCTCACCTTTGTTCTCAGTACAAGCTGGATAAAGCTGTCTGTCTATATTACCATTTCCTCTCCTCCTACTTAACAGCTGTCTTTTTTTGGTTTTATTTTTAATGTAAACCATAGGTACACATGGCCCAGATATAATCCTGCAGTAGAAAAAATGGCAGATGCTTTTACCATGAGAGTACAAACTTGAATTTTATACATTTTGTTAATCTTGTCTCACTGAATGAGGAGCTATCAAAAGCCTTCAGGCACACATAATTGTGGACGGAAGCTTTCCGTAAGGAAAGTCCTTCCTGTGTGATGGAACACTCAAGTTACAAAAACAGGATGTAGTACAGAGAGCACACACGTATCCTTAATTCAATTGTTATGGCACCAGCCCTTCTTAGCTGAATTACTCTTTGGAGTGAAGTTGTATTTTGTTTTTGTAGATATTTATTTTTAAAGCAAATATACTCTGCTCATAACTCTACAAAGCAGGCAAAGACAACTGTGCACAAAAGTGAGAAAAGTGAATACAACTCAGAAAACAATGCACAGTCACATATTAAAGGACATGGTAAACTGATAAGCCTGTTATAGAAAGATTATTGTCTACTTGAAAAGGATTACAGTCAGGATAGTCAAACAAGCCCCACACACAAACTAAACACAGTCTTCTATGCACCTGATGGCTGGATTATTCCAAAATCTGGAGAACAAGGTTGAAGTCACCTTATCTCCCATCTCATTTCATGCTACACTTCACAAGTGGATAAAAGCAATTCTGGAGTTCTGAGATTCAGAAACAAACAAGCAAGCAAGCTCTCCTCTTCCCCCTGCTCCACCCTGCACAAAGGAAGAAATAGAAAGGAAACATTCATTTTATAATGTCAGTGTTTATTTACACGAGAGAAGGTTTACACAGATTGAAAAGTTGTTTCAACAGGAACCCAACAATTAGTGCTTTTGCTTGTCTTCAAAAAAGGGGTGACTCGAAGATTTGATGATGCAGCTTCAGAACACTTTGCTGATCACTTGAGAAAAAAGTGCCAGGAATCAACTAAAACAAAAAAAAACACCACACATCACAAATGACATTAGTTCTGTACAACTCGCCAGACACAAACACTTGAAAAAGCAACGTGCTGCCCTTTCAGCTACCTCCCATCCCATAACAGTAGTTCTGGGTGAGCTCTATCCCCAGCCTCTGAAAAGCATGGCCTTCAAATAATACCAGTTCACTTCAACCATTTGGCTGAAAGAATCCTGCAACAAGTTACAATACTGACGTGACTGTCTCCACAAACCATCAAAGATCAGCCAGATTATGTTCAGCTGTCTGTCGGAGGTCTGAGACGTAATACTTCAGTAAATAAATGCTATTTATTGGCATACCATGTAAGGGCAAATGGAATGCAACTTGCTTTCCCATGACATGGACTACACCGATGTTACTCTGCAAACAGTCTGGAACTTGACTCATGACTTCAGTTTCTCTTAGTGTTTCTGTAACTCCCTCACATTGCAAAAAGCACGTATGTTTTCTCTATAGTTCCTGCCAGTAGAAAACCCTCTTTTTTAAAGTAGTTAACAAAAGTGAAAACGTAGGATGTATCCTTCCTTCCTGATGAAAAACACATGTTCTGTCAACATGAAAAACAGTCATAACAAGGAGGAATGACAACTAAGGCAAAACAACCTTTCTAATTTAAAAAGGAAAAGTGTCATGCATTTGCCTTCCATGATTACTGGCAGAAAAATTAAGTCTTCTCATCTTTTTATGTGGACTACTCTTTCATTCATACTCAAAAGTAATCTTCTCCCACTAACCACCCACGAACTTCTGCCCGTGTTCTATTTAACAGTGGACAGGCACTACAGTCTGACAGAATATAACTACTCTCATGTGCACAAATCCCACTTTTTTGTCAACACGACAGTTTTTATGTCAATTTTTAAAGCAAGCAACTAAAAATACAGCATAGCATTTGGGAAAAAACATACCTTCTGGGGAAACAGAATCTCCACTCATAGGCACCGGTGCCTTAAAAAAAAAAAAAAAAAACTCACTAAAAACAAATCCAATATATCAGTGTTTAGTTAAAGTTTCATAGGTAGTACACAAACTCGAAGCTATTCTACTGATGAAGTCAAGAGATACTAATGAAAATAGAGCTTTCTGTTGCCCTCACAGGACAGTGTTCTACCTTACAGACTTTCCTTTTTGTTTTTTTCCCTTCTCCTGTAACTACTGTACAAATTTCTTGGTTGCTCATAAACAACAAAACAAATACACTAATAATGAGTAATAGATTAACATCTTACCTAATGTAAAGGGCATTTTCCTACTGTAGTCTTTGAGGATAACAGGATTTGCTGTTTACATACTGAAGAGTAAAAACGCCTTTCCCATTAGATTACTACTTGTTTCGGTATAAAGGTAGGCATGTGAATACATACACACAATTTATATTACGCATACACAAATATTTTAAAATAAATGCCTAATTAAACTCTTCTAAACACATTTTGATGGAGTAGGATTAAGTCCTGTAGAAAGCAACAAATAATTTTAAAATGTAGGTCTGTAAGCCCAGGTCCATTTCAAAATTGGACACGCCACTATTCAATCACAGTATTACACAGCACATCTTGTCCTACTACTTAAAGGACAAAATTAAAGCCAGTTTTAAGATGAGCTGGAAGCAACTTTCCTCACAAAGAGCAAGCTAGTTACTTGTACAGCAACAATTCCCCCCCGCCCTTCCATCAGCTCCTCACAAACAGTAAAGTTTTCCAAGCGACACAACTGATGGGAAAGCAGCAGAGAGCATCTCGACACAAGGAATCCTGCCACACTCACTTGCGCACACAAATCAAGTGCGAAAAACATGTGAGTATTGGCCTTTGCCATGACACCAGCCCACCCTAACTACGTCTACCCAAGCAGATAATCCCAAGAGTAATCACTTCAGTGAACCATGCAGAAAAAGAAACAACCTCAAAGGAAGGGTTTACAGCTGTTTGAAGCTTCAGAAGAATAAAGCTGCACGGTGACCACCCACATCTTCCACACCAACAGGTGGAACTTCCTGCCACTACTTAATGACACATGAAGACATTAACGAAAACTCAGCAGTATCGTGCAGGGCGCACAAACTAACTCAAAAGCCGCGCAGCCAGACTTAGCACAGCGTGGCGCTCGCACTGAGCTGCACTGGTGTGAAATTCTCTTGCGAGCCGGCCTGCCCCTGAGCAGGTCAAAGTCTGTGCAGAGCGAAGAAAAAATGCGTATTCTCTTTTCCTGTTTTACCTGGGGTAATTACCTGCACAGGGAAGGGTTATGTGATTGGTCTGAAAGGATGTGCCCGTGTGACAAATGTAATGCAGGTCTTAGAATCACAGAATAGTTGAGGTTGGAAGGTGCCTTTAAAGCTCATCTAGTTCAACCCCCGAGGGGTGAGCAGGGACATCTGCAACTAGACCAGGTTGTTCAGAGCCCTGTCCAACCTGACCCGGAATGTTTCCAGGGATGTGGCATCCACAACCTCTCCTGGCAACCTGTTACGGTGTTTCATCCTCCTTATTTTATAAAATTTCTTCCTTAAATCTAGTCTGAATCTACCCTCTTCTAGCTTAAAACCATTGCCCCTCATCCTATCCTAACTGACCAGGTCTAAACTCTTCATGTCAGTCTCTTACCATCCTTTCCTGATTTCTTACCTATGGGGATCCAGAGCTCTTGTACTCTACAGAAAGCACCTTCCAGGTATGAACACCAGACCATCCCCTCTCTTTCCAGTAAAATCAAAGCTTTAACTCATAAGGCAGTGAGAACCAGTGGTCACCATATATAAGCAGGTGCCCGTCACTTCTGAGGTAACTGCTCAGGGAATCGGAGATAAGGACTCAGCACCTTCCCACCAGGAATAGATCAAAAACTCATCCCACTAAACCAGAAATTTCTTCACTACACAGTGCCTTTGTTTGGAACACTGTGTTTAAAAATAAACAAACCCAAAACCCAAACAAATCATTTTAAAATCAACCAAAAAAAAACAACCCCAAACAGAACAACCAACCAACCAAAAAACCCAGAGTAAAACATCCCACGAATCTTTTTTTTCCACAACTGGCCACTGAACAGAAAATACTGGAAATGTCCTCACAGAAAACATGTAGGGAGAAAGGCACTTAACAAACTTTCCTGCTTAGATCCGAATTATTCGAAACACGTAAGTACGCAGATTCAGATTTTGTTGGAGATTTTGTAAATTGTCAGGAAAAGTCAAATATTCCCCCCTGTAAGGCATTGTTCTTCATTTTATCAAGACAGAGCTCATCTAGCAAAGCTTTCCTACTTCACTTTCCAGTATTATAAGGGAAGAATTATGTGCGAAATCTGAGAAACACTGCTCTATTAACTACATATAAAAAGTCTTGGAGATTTTCCAACTTGCAAAGTCCTCAGCAGCTTCTTCAGAGAGCAAGTGAGCAAGTAGTTCTCAGGATTAATGTTAAACAAAGGTTTGGCTGTCCTGGTCAGTTTTACAGATGGCAACACTTAAAAGCCTGAAACAAACAGTCCATCTTAGCACTAACACATTCAGCTACAAAGCTTTATTCCTCCTGGGTTTAGTTTTCAACATATACTAACACTGGAGCTGGGAAAGAGATGAAACAATTCCCAAAGACTAGAGAACACCAGAAATTTTTTACCGCCTAGTATTAAACCTCAGTTGGGTTTTATAGCTGCAGAGCTCCTGTAATTCTGGCTGGTTCCAATGTACGGTGTATGTGTTCCCATATGGACAGATCATCCTTCCATCTCTTTGGGACTGACTGGACACGGCAGCTCCACCAGCTGCAGAATCATTCCCAGCTGGCCACCAAAACAGAAGAGAGCACACATGCTCACCACCTAGAAACTAACTCAGTGGAGTGGAAATTCCCCAGCAGAGACAAGCCAGTCTAGTCCCATGTCTGTAAAATAATGAAATGTGAAATAACAGCATGATAAATTCTACTGAAATCAACTGGACTATCTTAGGAACCACCCAATCAAAATCTGTATTAATATTTGATTACTGAACAATTTGGTAAGCATTTGGCAAGCATTTCTTTGTTTTCCATTTGGTTCTTAGTTATAGTTCTCTTGCTCAACATAAAAATTGCTTCCTAACAATATCGAGTGTTGCCTTTTGGGGTTTTTTTGGAGTTGTTTTTGGTTTTTTTGAGAACTCAATATACCTGATTTAAGGTAATTATCACTCACTCAAATATTCTGTAATTGGAGTCTGACCCAGGAAATAGAATTTTAGGGAATCAGCTCTCATTGCACAAGTAGCTCAGAAATTTTGCAGTAGCTGAAATCTTTTTCTCACTGTACTTGCCTCAGCTTTCCTCTGTTTTTATTCTAAAGTTAACAGATGGACATCAATTAGAAGAAAATGTACCTGCTTTTTTGAACAACAAAACACACACACAAAAATGCAGAGGGACACAGACAGCTTTCACTTAAAATTACCAAAGCCATTAAAATTCTGCAGCCAGCACTCACGTACATTCAGTTTGAAAGAAATGAATGCCTGACAACCAAAGCGGGCAGTGTAGTGTACTAGACAAAAAGATACCTGCTTAAAATGTGCAAGCCAGTTTCCTTGCTTATATTTAGAGCTTGACTGTCCAGCACTCATATTTCAAGCACATTTGGGGTTTTTTTTAGTTACCATAGATTGAAAATTGCATAAAGTATGAACAGTACTTAAGAGTATTGCAACCTCTCCCTGTCCGAAAAGTACCAAGAAACAGTGTCCTACAAAGGCACAGTTAAAATACTTGAACTGAAACAGAGTGATGGAAAGGACAACATCATGACAACTTCACAAAAACAGTACTACTTAATGCACAAAAAAGCCAAGAAGTGACAATATTTGATACAAAGACCAGCACTCATTAAAAAGTATTAAAGTTTGATACAAAGTATCTATTTTATGAAATGTTTTGGTAACCTGCCCCCCAAAAAACAGAAGAAAAAATTGTTTTGTTACAAAGACAGAAAATAATGGATATTGCTGATTTAAGCAGATAATTATTTATCCTATATGCTTCAAAGTACAAACAGCACAGAACACAAAAGGAAATATTCTTTTGCAGGTTTGTCATCACCCAAATACGTTTGAAATTGAAATTGTAGTTGCATTTAAACACTAACTAAAGTTATTGAAAATTTGAAAGTATAGAGGAGGTCAAATATTTGCTTATAGCTATGACTGACATCTCTAAAAAAAATGTGAATTCCAAAGTGAGTTTTTCTTTCATTCAAAACTTACAGTTCCATTAAATAATATTCACAAATGCAACCATAAAGGTACTTTTTAAGAAGTGCTGAAAACAAGAGACTTGAATAGGATAAGCAGTTAGGTCTGACACTTCAAAAACCCAACTCTTCTCTGCAACCAACAGTCTTGGTTGCTTGTGACAAAAAACCAGCCAGGACAACACATTCTTTCTAGAAATGCAGTTGGAATGTTAACTGCACAGACAGGGGATGGCATCTCCTGTGGCACCTGAACTTGCATAATTACTGTGACTACTGGGGCAGAACACTGGCTGCCCAAGCAGCCACACACAAGTGCAAAATGCCTGCCATGATTATGTGGTCATGAGCACAGGCTCAATCACAGTGTATGTTAGAGGAAAAGAAAAAATAATAATAATACTTGGAGGTACTTTTCCTCATTTTCATCAATTTCTGGAAACTTTGCTTAATTTCTGGCATACAAACTAGAAGATTTTAAAATGGAAGAAATTCTCCTCCACTAGGATTTGCATATGAAAACATCAGACCTGCAGGACATTCTTCTTGCCTGAACAGGAAACCTGCATGCTTTAATTTAACGTTAGTTTTCAGAATATGACAAGCATTCCTTAAGAAACATTCAAAAAAAGCATCCCCTTCTCTGACAGCAATGCATTTAATTATGCAAGTAGACAAACAAAGGATCCCTTTAGTGATTAGGGACTACAGTCAATGAGTTCTAACACTGGGTGGTAACTCATGGCAACAGGGGAGACAGAGAAGACAGCAGGCTAGATACAAACAGCAGCCCGTCTTGCTATTCAGGATCAGAAGAAACAGCACTGCTGAGAGAAAAAAACAAAACAAAACAAAAAAACCCACCAGAACAATAATGAACCTGCCAGAAAGCACAATCGCACCACTGCAATGAAAGGTTTATTTTCTAATGCTTATGCTTCCCCCACAACCTTTGTGCTCTTCCTTTTACTTTATGCCTTAAATTTTTGTTTGAGGACCATTTCAGTTTAGCTACTTTATTTCAGTTTTGGAGCTTCAAATCTTCTTTTCCTATTAATCACTTTTTTAAAAAGGGTGGAGAAAAAAAAGGTAAATATTATCCTTACCGAATGCACAATTGATCGGGCGTCCTCCTCACTGCAACAAAATGGGCTGCCACTCACCAGAACATTTGTGCTGAAAATAAAATTAAAAACATGTTTTATCAGTCAGTGGAAAAGAGACACACACAAGTGTACCTATGGAAAAAAACCCCACAAATCTATGGAAAAAAAACCTGACAAAACCACCTTCACATACAGAGCTCACAAATATATATCTGCAAGAAATAAGTCAAAAACATGAAGCAAGCAGTAATGCTGGAAGCGAACAGGGCTGTGGATAGCTGTTCTTTGTTTCTTTGGGTTTGAGGGTCTTTATAGGTTACATGTTCTATAATAATGTAAGCAGCATTCACACTCAGTGCTTGTGGCATCTAACTTGGGTACAGTTCAGAAGACCACAGTTTAAAAAATAAATCCACCCAGAACGTCAGTGAAAATAAACCAGCACTTCCTGAAGGAGCTGAAGAGCACCTGGCTGGCTAGCACAGACGGTAAGAATATCCCCCCACCTCTCGTCCCTCGAAGGATGGCCAGATTCCATAGCAGGCTACCCTTGGTTTGCAGTAACCTGCCTGCATTATTCAACAAGAAGGAAAAAACACATCAACATTCAGCAACTACATAAAGCAGCACATACTTGTACTGCTTCCAGAGAGCTGACAAACTCTGGGACAAAATACGTTGCAGAAACTTTTCCCTATCATAGAATCATAGAACGTGTTGGGTTGGAAAGAACCTTTAAAGGTCATCGAGTCGAACCTCCCTCAGCAGCAAGCAGGGACATCTTCAACTTGATCAGGTTGCTCAGAGCCCTGTCCAGCCTGATCCTGAATATTTCCAGGGATAGCACACCCACTACTTCACTGAGCAACCTGTTCCAGTGTTTCATCACCCTCATGGTGAAGAACTTCCTGATAGCTAATCTACCCTGCTCTAGTTTAAGACCCTTGTCCCTCATCCTGTCGCTACACATCCTTGTAAACTAGTACCTCCCCAGCTTTCCTGTAGGCCCCTGTAAGTTTTGAAAGGCCACCATAAAGTCTCCCTGGAGCCTTCTTTTCTCCAGGCCAAACAACCCCAGCTCTCTCAGCCTGTCTTCACAGGAGAGGTGCTCCAGCACTTTGATCATTTTTGTGGCCCTCCTCTGGACCCACTCCAACAGGTCCGTGTCCTTCTGGTGTTGAGGGCTCCAGAACTGGACACAGTACTCCAGGTGGGATCTCACCAGAGCGGCAGAATCACCACCCTCAATCTGCTGCCCAAGCTCCTTTTGATACAGCCCAGGGTGCGACCGGTATTCTGGGCTGCGAGCACACATTGCTGCTGGCTCATGTCCAGCTTCTCATCTATCAGTTCTCTCTGAGTCCAAATGAGGCTCATGTTTGCCTCCAAAATGAACAAGACCAAAATTTGAGTATTATCCTACAGCATTCTTATCATGCTGAAGTGGAACTATAAGCCTGTCCAGTTAAGGTGTTCACTTAGCTCTGAGAAAGTCACATTTTCCCAGTAAATTAGAAGACAACAGTGACCATCTGAGCACAGCTTCCTCCATAGCCTTTGCCCTCTGGTTTAGCTAACGGCAATCTACAGCATTTGGGAAGTACCAGGCAAAGATATCTTCCTGCTCTTCAGGGCCTCTGGCACCAGAACTGCCAATACAAAACAGTCCAGAGAGCTTAGTAAAGTCTATTTTAATTTAGATCAGGCCAAAGGCTAGTAAAGAAAATAATCTGGTTCTCTCACTCCAGAGAACAACTGAAAAAACACAGAATCCTAAGCTGCAAAAGAATTTTGCCACACAGCAATGCAGCACTGAAGGATGAAATAAACAAGGGGATTTTCACGGGATACCTATATTCTCCCAAAACGATCCCAAACAAACATTCCAGGGTCACTTCTCAAAAGTTGAAGTATGTCACTCTGTCACTTTTATATAATCAATATATTTTTGGAACCATTTATCAGTTAATCATCATCATACAAGGTGCAATTAGTCATTCACAGTCTATTATCAACTAATTATCAATCAAAATCATGACTATGGCTGTCATCTCAAAATAAAAAGATCTAAGCAGTTCATGCACAGTTGCCACGCGTTGAATACCACCAGTACTAGCACAATACAAAGATGAAAAGACATGACTGGATACTTACCACTTAATAGCACCTCCATCAGCTTTTTTATGAAGCAAAGCTTTCCAGTATTCATGGGTGGATTTAATAATTTCAACAGCAAAATCCTAGTTTACATCAAGGAAAAGTTTCATGAATTAAAATGGTTTTAAAAAGAAAAAAAGCCACAGAACTAGCTTATTAAAACATACTGTTTCATGTGTTATTTTAAGGGCCCTCCTTTGAGTCCTCATTAAATTTCTGGAAAATATAACACCCTTTTTATGAAACGAAACAAACTTCACTATCAGTCAAATACACTGGCAACACATTCAGGACTTCCTCCAGTCCACAGCCAGAAAACAGGAAGGCTGCATGAAAAAATTAAATCAGCACTAGATGCTAAGCAGACACCTACAGCTGTAGAAAACTGTACCAGGTACTAAATGGAAGAAATTGTGTGAGCCATGACTCCTCTGCTGCACGTGTACATCAGGGTCAGAGTTAAAGTTTTCCCACTAGCGGCAAAATTTGTATTTACTTCACTAATTGCACAATTATATACTAAAGCATTTGCAGCAACGTAACACGTCAGCTGCTCAACAGTTTTTTTAAAACAAAGGTAATACTGAAGGTGCAGCAGGAACAAAAATGGCTTAAAAAAACCCCAAAAGTAAAGGAAGCCCTCAGTGTCCACAGGATGATATCTAGACTGGTTTGCAAAAAGCTTCCAGCAGAAATTCACATTTCCTAACAAGGAACAACTTGGCAAAACACCAGCAGAACATTGCGAACTTCACCGGAGCTGCTGGAGCACAGCCGCCGCTGCACCCTGGGTCTCTAGAAATGCTTGAGAATCACTCAAGTGCTCCAAACCAGCTATCTCAAGGCATTTAGTGCCTCAAGCCTGAGCTCCAATGGCCTGACATGGATCGACCCCTAAACTGTCGCTACAGAGCAAGAGAGCTCCAAGATCTCCAAGATCAGTTGGAAGATCTCCAAGAGCAGTTCCTGGGAGAAGAGCTTAGGTTATCAGGCTTTACAACTCGACATGTGATTGATTTAAAAGACAGTTTTAGTGCAGAGAGGACTCAGGGCATCCCTTTAATCAGACAAAACATGTAAAGTTGCCTGTGCTGGTTAGAAGGCATTTTATAACTTCGATAGCACACGGCAAGGCTGAACTAGCTGACACATGGCCACCACTCATCAGGAACCTGTGATTCTTTGCCAAAATTAGTTTACAGGGAACGTGCAATACTACATATTTTGCAAAGCACTTTTACTCAAAGCACACCCAATTTTGTCTGGAAAAATCCAGGTATTTTCTTCAGTGAGGTCTATTCTGAGGTCCATCCTCCTACTCTCAAGCACCGGAAAAAAACCAGGAATTTTCTTCAATGAACTCTATTCCTAGGTCTACTCTCCTTTCAAACACTATTTATTACTGTAAATAGTTCAAAATGCCATTCACATTTTCTAAAAATGGGAAAAATATTTTTTCAGTCTTCAAGCCAAACACGGTTCAGATGTTTCTGTGCAGCATTAGCAGGAAAAGGTAGACCTTGGCAAATACCAAAACCAAAAAAACCTGCAACCCATTGCCCAATTTAAATTTAAAAAAAATTTCAGGAAAATTTATCAATCAGGACTGAAAACACCTGAAAAGATCACCTGTTCCTTCCTCTGGCTGGGAGAACAAAAATGCTTTGAAAAACACATACAAACAGATGCACATGTCAGTTCCACCAGCATTAGGACTGAATGCTTTTTGCAGACTTTCTTCAATATCCGAGGCATTTTCCCGGAATAAAATGGAAGATGGCAAGCATTATGTATTCCAGGCCTAATAAATTGTATTCAAAGATCCATCATATAAAAATTCTTTTTGTTAAATCTTCTCCTGTACAAATTCTAGCATGTATTAAAAAGGCCACATGACAAAATCATGCATCTTTAATTGTGCATTATCTTCACCTTGTCTTTAAACTCCCCATTAAAAGCGAACCGGTTTTCCAGTTTACCATCAGGAATTTTATATAATCGGAACCAGTCAATCGTAGCCTCAAGGTAACCTGGTTTGTGTTTCTTGACATCATCAATATCTGTAGGTTAAAAAGAAAAAAAAAAGAAAGACGAAAAAAAGGACTGGTCATTTTTACTCACAGTTTTTGTAAAATTCATTTTTTAAAGTCTCGTAGAGGATCTGCAAGCAATTAGATTTCACTGAGCAGTTTCAAAGTCATTGGGGAACCTCATTTTATTACATAAGATACCAACTATGGGCAGCTAATGATTTCACAGTCACACTAAACACGTAAATCAGTTATCTCCCGCCCATCATTAATCAAGACCCAAAGGGACAACGAATAAAAAGACCATACTTGTGAAAGGAGAGGAAGAAAATTCTGGATTTATAGGCTTTCATTTCAGTAGGTACTTTTTGCAATACTTTCCCCAGCAACTGTAGGGACTACAGGCATTTTTTGATAATGAAAGAATAGCTAGTGGAAACAATTTCAACACATGTACTTTTAAACAAGCACCTCAAAACAAAATACAGGCTTGACTTCTCAAAGGTATATGGAAGACATCCTCTTGCTCGCTGCACTCCCCAGTTCAGTCCATTAGATAATAAAAAACAGATATGTGCCAGGAGCACTACACACTAACTCTACTGATAACCCCCACGACACCTGCAGACGCACGGCAATAAGCCAACTCTACCTTTACCTCTATAACCCTACTGTCCAAAGTTGAATGGGACACAAAGAGGAACGCATCCCATTTGCGGGGCACCCTTGGGAGGCAGAGACCAACAAGGCCACAGCGGGTACAGAGAGACTAAATAGTCACATAGTAATTCTGCTTGAGGGCTATACTGCTACAGCAAAGATGCAGGTCATGATCTTGAACACTTACTTCTGCTGTGCGTATCAAATTTTACTGGGTTGTCCTGTGAAGCTACCATCACTCCCGTCACTTGCAAAGAGGTGGTCCTACCAGACCCTTGGCAAATGAACTCTGGTAATATATTTACCTGGAAAAGTCTTCAATACAATTTTAATTTATTCTGATACTATAAAGGATTTTGTCCTTTCCAGACACCAAGCGTTTTTTGTACCTGGTGTAATCCTTTTCTCTCCATCTATTTGCCTGCTACCGTCACTTCTAACGAAAATAGGAGCTGACTTTTTATTGTTGTGCTTTGCACGCAGTCTTTCAGCTATTTCATAACCTCACTCTGCCCAGACCACCTTCTGGGGATGTTATTCTCCTTCTCTAGTGTTTGCACATCACTTGCTCATTTCTCCTGACTCCCTCTCGCTCTCTCTCCATCTTGCTTGGCTACTTCATTCTCTTCTGCCAGAGATACACCTCACCCACTGATATCTCCTGGTTGGCAGTGGTTCCTGATGGATACTATTCTTTCTATCCAACTCTATAACATCTATAAGATAGATTTTCAGAGTTGCTTAGTCTACAGCATTGACATCTTGTCTGTGCCTTCCATCCTTATATGCCTAAACATCTTTTTACAATCTAGTCTGTGAACCTGAACAAAAACATTCTTCAAGTATTTCTGAGAACAGAGAAGAGAAGAGAAAAAGTCTTGTGCTACAGACCATTCAATTCACTGTAGACCACCAAGAGAGATGGCACGTGGACTGAACTGTGAGGAGATACACTGTGTGTTCATACGCATCTGATAGATGCCACTCCCAAATTCCACTGAATCACACTACTAAAAAGAATAAAACACAAAACTTTGAAGAACTCCATGTAAAGTTTTGCTTCTGCACACACTTAACAGGGCTACGTGTTTATGGACTCAAGAGTAAAACACATTTTGAACTTGGCTGCTGGCCATCCGCCTGTAGAAAATTAGAGAGTTTTATTGGCAGAATCCCAGAAAAAAACAAGGGCACATAAGGCTGTGCTAGAGGCAGGTCTTCTAGTAGGAATATGTGTTTAAGAGCACAGGAAGCTTTTTGCTGGAGTGGGTGGGTGAGACCAACCAAGAAGGAATGATTTAGAAAAGAGGGTCTTGGTTGGAGGCAGGATGCTTCATTTGAGCACTAAGAAAACTGCAGCTCCAATTCAAATTGGTTTCAGAGCTCCAGTGTATCACCTCATTCTCTCCAAGCAAGGGAACATCCTTCCTCCCGTCCTGAGCCCTTGTCATCTCCTCCTCTTGGGAGGTTTGAGCTCAGAATGTTGAAGAGACTTGTTGAACAGAGAGTATCTCTTCAAGTCTGCAAAGCACACCAGGCTGCTGCAGCAATTTCCTTAGCTCCCAGCAGTGGATGAACTCCAGATCTCCATCTCTAGACACTACATAAATTCAAGCATACTTTTTAACACTGCTGCTCCTTTTCTTCTGGTTCCTGTTTCAGTAAACTTCTCTCTTAACTTTGCTTTTCTGTTCTTCCTACTTGGTTATTTGCCTCCTATTCCCATAAAAACTGGTCATCAAAAGTGCTTCACTGTCCACTAACACTTGGGCCCTTCCCCATCTGTTGTTCCTTATTTATAGGCTTTGTTTATATTTCTTTAAAGGACTCAAAATATTAAAATAGGTTTTGGGACATGCTTTCATTACCTCCTTGATATAGGGATGACCACCTTCATGGATAGAAACACTTCACTGAATTTTACACTCTCTGTACTGGAAAATAACTTGCCTAAGTTAAGTGACCACACAGAATCAGGCTACAGCATTACATGGCCCCTAAAGTACCAGCTGCTGTATAATCTGTGTTTTGAGAACTTAAGCAGGAAAACAGTAATTTTTATTTCCTTGGTTCCCTTCAAGTTATTCTCCTTCATCTCCATATTTCACTTCATTATTCTCTATTACAAAGGACATCTACCAGGCACCTAATGAAGCTTAAAATAGTTTAAGGAAAAAAGCAAACACCAAAACATCTGTATTATAAAAGGAGTTGGTGGCATGTGGCAGGAAGAAGTGCAACAGTACAACACAAAAACCCGAAAAAGATCCTGTTGCTGTGGAGTCAGCACATGGCACAAAAGATAAGGAAAACAGCAGCTCTCGCATCACTCAACAGCTACCTCTTCAGTTCATTAAAAGGTGCCACAGAAAAGCTTAAAAGACAGCCTGTCCTCAATGTTGAAAGCCAAACAGTGTCTCTGAGATATCAGGGGGAGAAGGGAGAAAAACGTACTCAAAAAACAGAAGAGCAAGCAAAAAGATAAAAGATCACGATAAGCAGTACAGTGAATTACTGCACTAATATCTACAGACACTAGCTGCATATTACAATTTAAAAAAAAAAACAAAAACCAAAAACCAAGAACCCCAGCTTGGGTGTCTTTTCCGCAGCAGAAACTATTAAGACACTTTTTTCTGACCCTGACTGCTAACCTTCCCTTAGAGCTACGTAGTCACACTGACGTCAAAAGGTGCTGAGCAGGTATGGGAGTAGCAAGCACATGCCTGGGCTAATGCGGTTTCATCTCAGCAAGCAAGCCCTGCTTAGAGCACCAGAGCAGAAAGGTCAGGCTCCTGCAGGGACACCATCAGCACGTACCCACTGGGCTCTAGACGGCAATTTCTTTATACTGCTCACATACAACCCCAAGTCCCAATTTTCTGGGCACTTTAGTCTCAATAAGGAAAATCTCTAGAGGCTGGCAAGACAACTGCTGCTAGCTCTCCATCAGGGGAGTCAGCCAATGCAAATGGAGATCCCAATTCTATCTGGCTTTACAGAAGAGAGCAACAAAAACGTTTGTACAAAACTACCATTTTTAGTACAACAGATGCTGCTTCTTGCAAGCAAAGCTAAAACAACATGCTTGCAGCAAGCTTTCTAAACAAGGTCTGTGGGAAGAGAGGACATATGTTTTTAATAACATCTTATAAACATTTACAGGAAGCAGCAGCTACATTCCATATAAAGGCATTTGGTGTATTTTGTGCAGCATGGTGCGAGGGGGTAGGAGAGGAGCCTCAGTACACATAATTAATTTCTTTATATTGAATGCTTACACAAATCCACAATAAAGGTTTTCAGGGCCCCTGATGCTTCTCTGCAAATAAATACATTCAAATGCAAGTGTCTATAACAATGTATGGTACAAAGTATGTGGTACGCTTTGTTTTTGCCATTTAGGGTTTGATCACTTAGTTCAAAAAGCCAATCTTGAGTTGCATATGAAGCATGGCAACATAACACAGTTAACTACAGCACAGTGCCAGCAAATGGTAGTGCAACAAAGCCAGGAGCCATCACCAACTGCTGCTGAATATATCCTGGCATCTTTCCAAGTGAGCAATACTAAAAAATGGCTGCTAAGATTCCAGGCCAGTAAATCACCTCCAAATGCCATCCAGCACACATAATTTGTCCAGCTTGCTCAGGGAAAGTAAGATGACCTTTTGCAAGCAAGACTTCCATAAGCTGCTTCTCGCGCTTTCTGTCTCAGCCGCCAGTGATTTTCAGAACCTCTCGTCCCATCTGAAGATGCCATATCTATTTAGACCAAACTTCAGCACAAAACATATCACTCGTCCTTTCCTAGTCTGACCTTGAAAAGCACATCAGATATGTAGGTGAATTCCCACATATTAAATTCAATTCAAATTACGATATAAGCAGACAAGCAACCTTTCCAGTCCCAAGAATTTGCTTCTCATGGCTAGTATCTTATAAAAAAAAAAAAAAATCAAAAACCACCACACCAAAAAAAACCCCTCAAACCACCAAAATGCAACAACAGTAACAAAAAAGTAACTAGACCCATTACACCACCAAGATTCAGGGGTTCAGTGTGCAGGGAGCTTTTAGGCCCTTTCCCAGACTTGGTTGGTCTGAACTAACCAGCAGACTCTGCTGCTCTGCTAAAGGCCATCTATCTGCCTAGTAACTGCCTGAGTAAGAAAGACAAGGTAGTGGTTTTCAGGTAGTGACAAAGACAGATCTTACTGACAGAGACAAATTGGAAGATGTCCAGTTTTAGTCTGAAAGAAACTGTCTCATACAGATACCTGCATCTACTTGTATTTGGAGTGAGACTGAGCCTACCCCCACCAGTATTAAGGGCTACATTTTCAAACAGATTACCTTTCAAAATCAGTCCAAAAAGATACTAAGCCCCTTCTGTTCCCACCAGTGACACAGTTCCTGCTTGAATCAGTGCTAAGCATTGCTTGCCATTCCTCGGTATTGTCACTACAAACTACAGTTTCTCATTGCTCTGTGTGAAAGTGAGTTCTAGGCAGGGATTCCAATTTAAACCAATATTTATCAATAAATGCCTGCAGGATACAGTACAGTGGAGTGCTATGAATAAACAATTACAACTGCTCAGAAGTTGGGACTGCTCAGTTTTAAGTTCTGTGAAGTCTCAGAAAAAAAAACAATTGCACTTAGGAGAACGATCACAATTCCAGAAGGAGAACATACAGAGTACCTGGGGTGTGCTTAAAGCAGCAAGAGGAGTTAAGCACTGCACGGGCTCAGGATGGGGTCTGCATGTGATCACCACTCTGGTGTCTTGGAATTATCTTTTCCAAATGTTCACTGGGGGCTGTGCACATACTGAGCTGAAAGTAAATGTGATGATTCTCAGTCCAATTTGAAATATTTAGCAAAAGATACAAAAATGACTGGACAGACTTAGAAGTCAACACTTAAGCCTCATCTTCCCCTAGGAGGCCCCCACCATAACACAGCAGCACACCAATTACTGAGGGACATATCCCTTTTATCTGTAGCTGCTATTCCTTTACGCTGAAATAATTACCATCTTTGGGAAGGGGGGAAAGCAAGTACAAAGAGACATATTCTACTGCCTACTCCAACAGATTTGCTTGTTTTCAGACTGAAGAAGGATTGCTGTTAAACTCTGCAAGCTAGTCATGTTTTGTGAAAGTACATGGGGGCTGTTCTTCTTCCCCCTCTTTTTCTTTTCTTCCATAAATCCTGGACTGCCAACTCCAATCCCAAAGGGAAATCAAATTAAACTGGATAAGTATTTCTCTGCACTTCTGTGAACCTCGGAAGGACAGTTTTCTTGAAGTTTTGCACCTATTCTCTGACAAGAAAGGATGCACACAGCAATCAACTACAGGCAATGGTTTGCCCATTTTTCTTCTTTTCCTTCTCTTCTTTTTTTTTTAGAAAAGAGATGACTAGAACTCTTATTCCCCTTCCAATAAACTAAAGCTGTAGCACAGCTGACACACATCAGTTATTACCTGAAAAAACAAAACAGAGGGACTTCAAATACAGCTACTTCACCCAGTGGTATAAAGTGTCTCAGTTTCACCTCTACTTAGTTGACTCTTTAAATACTCTCACCCCTTTTTCTGATTAAACTCTCTCAGGAATTATAAAGAAAATAAAGGTAAGAATTAAATAGAAAAGTGTATAGAAATAAAGTCCTAATTACTTGGGTTTTTAACTACTGACGCTTATATTGCATTTCACCACACATTGGAGAGGTTTAAATTGATACTACCACAAACAGTAAACTATTACTTCCTTAAGCTGAACTTCTTAAACTCTGACAAAGTAGTAATAAGTATCATAAACACTATGTAGTAACTCGTTTGCCCACTGATTTTAATCAGCGTTAACCCAAGAGTTTCTTTTTCCTCACTTCCTCTTCTCCCCTTCTTTCCCCACAAGCCAAGTATTCTCCATGTGAAAGCAACCTGCAAGAAAACTGAGAATGAAGGGCTAGTCCAGTTATACGCTCACTTTACATTCAGAAACCAGGAAAAAGCCTCAATGGCCAAGAAACACAATTCCTTAAAAACCTACTGGATAGCCCTATTCCTACAGGGAGGCCACTCTGTGTCTCCGTGCTCCCTACGACCCAAAAGCAGGCTGTCTGTACAGATGTTTTTGGTCTCATAACGATCACTAACTTTTAGACAAACCCCACTTTAATTCTCATGATTCCCCCCCAAAAAAATTGCATTTGTGGAAATGAACCTCCAGAGAAAACCTGCACTTTATTTGTACAGTAAAAACCTAACTCCCTGCTGTTCTAACACATCTGTATTATCTTCCTATCCAACAGTCTGCAAGCAGAATCACACCTCACATGCTATTCACACAGACACACTTTAGTACTTGAATTCCATTTGCATACCAGAAGCATGGTCACAAGGAGAAGCCTGGACAGGATGTTTTGCCCTGTTCAGCTAGTCATCATCAAGACTAAGGTGAGCTACTTAGCAGTTTACTTTGCAGATTTTCAAGCTAAAAGGTTGTACTGGGTTTGTGTGGCCAGACACGTGGAGGGGTTTTATTGGGGGGCAGGGGGCCTATACCAGAAGCTTCCCCTGGGTCTGATATAGCCAGTGCCAGTCGGCTCGAAAGACAGACACGCCGCTGGCCAAGGCTGAGTCTATCAATGATGACAGTAATGGCTCTGTGATAATATATTTAAGAAGTGAGGGGTAAAATAAAAAACTACTGCGCTCAGAGAGAGAGAGAAGTCAGAATATGTGAAACAACTCTGCAGACAACAAAGTCACTGAAGAGGGAGAGAGAGGATGTGCTCCAGGCACCAGAGCAGAGATTCCCCTGAGTCATGGTAAAGACCCTGGTGAGGCAGGCTGTCCCCCTGCAGCCCATGGAGGTGATGGGGGTGTAGATGTCCACCTGTGGCCCATGAAAGACCCCATAAGGAAGCAGACAGATGCCCAGAGGAGGCTGTGACTCCATGGGAAGCCCATGGTGGAGTAGGTTCCTGGAAGGATCTGTGAACCCCTGGAGGTACCTGGCCTCCAGCTAGGGTCAAAACACTACAAAGGTGAAACCTAATCATTCTTATTAGGCAACAAACCCTGGAAGTAACTCAGTTTAAGTGACAAAACACTGGAAACATACAGCCCTATTCAGAATGCAACACAATGCCTGCAAATATAAATGGAACAAACACTTTCAACAAGTAAAATAGCAGCATGCTACATAATCTGAGTAGGTAAATATGCACTATTACACAGGAGATAAGCCTGTCATTTTAAGAGGTCACTCTGAGGCAATCATGTTTCAGAAGTCAAAAGATTTTCTGCATGGCAGGCCCTCTTGAAAATCCAAGTGAACCTTTTCAAAAGCATAGCATGAAAGCACATATCCTCTCCTTGAAGGAAGGACCCGATTTAAACACAAACAAACAAACACAGTCTTGCTTCTCTGCTGTTTGCCTCTTCTCAGGTGGCCTAAACTCAGGTACCATTCTACCGTGCATGTTGCTAACATAACTTGCATTAATAAAGAATAAAAATACTTGCCATGGATTTTCTGAGCTTCTGGGTCATCTGCACTGATAGCAATTATTTTCCAATCTGTCTCTCCTTCATCAACAAGACCTAAAACACCCAAGACCTTCACCTGGACAATCTCACCAGAAGAACGAATCTGAAATGGAACATAATCTCACATAGATTTGGAAAACACTACATAGAATTTCTCATTTACCTTACAGACAAAATACTTTTACTGCATTTTTGACCAGCAGCTAACAGAATTGCAAGATAGATCTGTAACTCCCATACCTGTTTAACATTACTAGCCTTTCCGCCACCATTGCAACTCTTTAACCCTCCATTCTCCAGTTGGCATTTATTCAAGTACAAAACAAGCTAGGAAGTTTTTCCTTCTCTTTTACCCAACTCCCCCCTTCAAACAGCTTCTTGATCTTCACCTCAAAATGCAAGTCAAAAGTATCTCATATTCAAAAATCTTTTAACTGCTTCCTGCCTCTCTACTCTCTCAACTCCTGGTCTTAATCTATCTCTTGTTGTTCCTTCCACTAGACTGCTATACACACATAAACACACAGGCCTTCCACAGAAATATCAGCACAATTTTTCTTTGCATTTTCTTGGATTCTTCTCCCTACCGGGCAACATTCCTTTTATAACTTTCTGCATCCCTTGAAATTCAGCTTTAGGTTCCTTTCCTCAAATAAGGTCACCTTTTGCTAAGGTCATCAATTAAACTTCCCCTTACCTAAACTATGAGAGATCCCTCTTCCAAACTCATCTATTTCATAATCCCATTTTTGATACCACAGAGGACTGCTCCATTCTTTGCTGTCGCCAGATATACAGAGTTTTCTTTTAGTGGGATAAACCTTTTCCATATACCTACTAATGATTTCTGCTGCACCTATTTTCATCAGTCCACTTTGCATCTCATAACTTCGCGACACTGCAACAGGTTCCTGTCTTCTCCCCCAGAGAACAGGGATCTCCTGTTCGAACCCATGATAAAACTCAAATCTTCATCTTTTGCGGGTCTGACTAATTTATATGCACAACGCTGCAATACTTCTTCATCTTTCAGAAACTTATTCCTAGCTCCAGTACTGCTAACAGGTGAAAAATGAAATCTTCTTCCTTCCCAAAAAATCTTAACCCCCTCCTCCTTCACGCAAAACTCACTGTCCAGCCACAGAACTTCAGGGTCGTGCTCTTCTTTTCCCTTTTAGTGAGTACCCAGACTTCACCAAGTCCTACTGTTCTTCTCCTTTTTAAAAATTCATCACTTCTTTACCTATTCCCTCCTCAGATCCTCTATTCATATTTTTGTCATCCCCTGAGACTATTATCAACTTTCTCTGTTTTACATCTGCCCTGCTCTTCCAAAAGTTGTTACCAACTTACTAAATTAATAAAATTAATCCTAATAAAGACAAACCTTTGAACCTATTTCACAAACGTCAATAGGATCATTATCTCCACAACATCCTGTAATGTTATCTTTATGGTTTGGATCTTCCCAGGTCTGTCAAAAGAAAGAGAATTTAAGTTACCAGCTGATCTGCAATTACAGTTTCCCTAACTATGAAATTACTGAGAATAATAAAAACACCACTGAAAGTACTAGCTTTCTGAGAACAGGGTTGCTCAATGGGAAAAGAAAAAACAAACAAACAGCCAATAGACTGGCACCAAGTAATTCATCCTCATCTCAGGACAAACAACATGAGGATTATTTGAGGACATCATAAGGATTAACTGCAACCCTGACTCAGACACCCTTTATCAAATTGCAGTGATTAAGGCATCATTGCAGTGACTAAGGACCCTGAATATGTATTTTTCTGGTTACTGGTGGTTGTGGGATTAAACTAGGTCATCATACAGTTACATTCTTCTTACACTCTTTAAATACTATGGCACTAACTTAGGTTGCTTTCAAAAACATCTAGGCATCTAGGATTTGAGCTAACCAAGCTCCTAGGTATGGATCTGTCAACACACAATTAGCTTTTTAAAGCTTTCACGTTTAGCTATGAAATATTTCTGAGTACTCTGAGATGTATACGTTTCCAAGAACAGCCAAGAGCTTAAGACCAAAGAAGCTTCTCCAGGAGGAAAGTTAAAATCCCTGCTCTGAGCTTTGTACAAGCAAGAAATCACAACCAAGTTATATTAACTTAATTACTAGACCAATACTTGGTTTGTCTCTTACTGGCTAGTAATGAGTAGCTCATTCTCAAGTTGAGTTTTCCTGGTAAGAATTTTGAGCCCAATGAAGTTTTGTTGCAAAGAAGTTAGAAAAATTTTTTTCAAAGCAGCTATACTGTTAGCTCTGGCTGTCCGATGTCAAATCTCCACCTCAAACTTGTTCTTGAGAACTTGACTGATACTAAAAGGCAGTGAAAAGCAAGTGTTTGGGTGTTTAGATAGCAGAATCATTATCAAGAAAATGCTGAATTGGAGTCAAGAGAGAATTTCAACTTAAAACTTATTTTTCCAATGCTCTTCTGAGATACTTTTTATTTAAGGCTGCATTTCACCACTACTGTTCTCCTGCACAGCCCCACTTCTGCCACCTTCCACGAGGAAGGAAAGCTCTCTAGAAATGATACTGTTCTCTGGACAGTACAGCAACTCCTGCAACAGTGACAGTCCTGTCATTTTTTTTCCTCTTCTGCTCCACAGCATAAAAGAGCAGCCACAAATACACATCTTTAAGCCATATACTAGGGTTGAATTACTGGCAACTGCTGATCCCAATTAAAAGTTCTCTTGTGATAACAGAGACATCGAATTGGATTTTGTTTGTTACAGCTGCTAGTAGGAATCTGGAGTATCATTTAGACTTCAGCAATGGGAGGTGTAATGATCCATCTGGTATTTTAAAGTTACTACAGAAAATAAAACTGACAATTATCCCCAGCCCTCTCTGACTCACAAGGTGACAAGTGGAGCCAAACGTTTCTCCTGGGGAAAGTGTCATTGGTCCAAAATAACACAGTTTGCAAGAAAACATTCACATTTAATTTTGGTTTTGTACTAAGGCACACATGCATTTCAGAACCATAATGGAATAGATGGTTCCCAACTACACCTGCTTGGAAGCTTTGTCTATTGGTAGTGCTGACTGAATAAGAGCTTCACTGCTATACTTTGACACCTGCCTGGTATCTCCTTTTCAGGAAGCAAATACATAAGTGGTTTTCAGGAGAAAACCTTCATTGCTTATGCAGTTAAGTGTAAAGAAAAGAAATTACTCTCTTCTAGCTCCATCGTGTTCTTCAATACTTATTTAATGGGTTACTCACAGAAATGAAAAAGTTTAAAAACTTTTTGTTATGCTCCAAATTTCAGTCATTTGGTCACAATTTGGGTGTGGGTGTAAACACAGGCTGTGTTTCTGGGTCTTTTCAAGGCTCAGTGTTTTGAATGCATCGTGACAAGTGAAGTCTCACAGTTTCAGAGAAAAGTTAATTAAGGCAGTTGAGGTTTAATCTAAAAAAAACCAAACCCAGCTTTTAAGTTCCTCTTTGTTGAAGATATTAAGAAATCCCAATTAAAATTTGTGCTGCAATACTTGAAAATCCTAGATTAGGTTGTTGGGGTTCTTTTTTTTAAACGAGTCTTGTTTAAGCAGAAAAGGGCTACTTTACAAAATATTCTTGAATGGTAGACCATGACAGTTGAATTCTGTCACAGTATAGAAACACAGACTAAATATTCAAGATTTCTTAATCATTTAATGCCTTCCAGAAACACAGCCTGTGTTTGCACCCACACCCAAATTGCAACCAAAATTTATGGAAACAATAAAGCTCAACATAAAAAAAAAAATCCTAATATATAAATGTATCAAAGAGAAACCTCCCTCTCGCAACTGATTTGCATTCAGGCAGTAATCAGGATTTACAATGCAATTTACACAGAAGACAGAAAATTTTCACCATTATGACAAAAATGTTACCTGTGGGAGGGCACCATAATTCCATATATAACCCTTGTGAGGAAAGATATTTGCCACATATCTGAGCTTGCCTTTCTTCGTATCTTGTTTAATGGGATTCAACGGCTCCTCGGTGGCAATCTAAGGAGATCGTAAAAAAGAGACAGAGACAAAGAGAATGGTAAAATAGAAAGCATTTCATTCTGCATCCAACTAGTTAGGACGATCCATCTGGGAGCACACGTTTGCGGTCTGAGAAGTATTAAAATTGCGATGGCCTCATTCTAAATCTCAAGGGTCATGTTCAAAAAGCAGTTCATTAAGGTTTTAAATAACGTTGTGAAGTATACAAGAAAAAAACGAATCTAGACAAGAAAGTCATAAATTTATAAGGAGACTGTCACGGTCAAACATAAATACGGAAAAGAATCTAACTCAGAAGCTCTTGCACTTTATAGTACAAATTCAACAGACGTGCAAATGGTGGCACAAGTTCTCCTGACACCAGGGAAAATGTTTCATCTTCTTATTCTGTTCATCACTCTCCTATTGCATATACCCCTTCTCTCCATCACCTCTCCACAGACAAACGCTTTTTAGTAAGCACAAGTTTTGCATAGTCACCAAACGCTAAACTTAAGACAGATTTGGAATAAGTTAAGGTAGCATTAGAAGGCAGCTTCCTTACTCCCAAAGAAGCAATCTTCTTTGGACTCTTCCACAGAGTTACCAACCACACAGCTAATTCACTGTAACCGTCCTTCTGACACTCCACATCACAATCAAATCCATGTTAGTTTGGCTTTTGCTTAAAAATCCTCATCCAAAGAGCATCGCGTTTGTAACAGGCTCGAGTGGTTACACCAGCACAGGTGGCACAGAGCTTGCATGTGCAAGCACACAGCCCTTAGTGTGTACTCATTTTGCAACATCCTTGTAATTCACCTAAAAGCACCAACAGCGAAACCACCCCAAAGGGATCACACCTTTTTGAACCACACCAAACTGTCAATAGCAGGTACTTATTCCACAAGTTAACCCTCCCTAAGAGCTGAGATCGAGGTTTGCGTATTTCTGGTTTCATACTTGATTCTACCTAAGTCCCTGAATGTGCCACCTGGGACTTTCAGCAATGCTTTGTCTTGATGTAAATAGGAACAAAGAGGCGTAACTGACAACAGCAGAGGAAAGTCTCACAAAAAGCACCTTCAGTAAAACCAAGAGAAGGACAGCAGAAATACAACGCACTAACGAGCACTAGTGATACTACAGTGGGAAGCATTCCATGTGAGGCAATCTCAGAACAGAGGCGCAGACAAGACCTGGTATTAGCAATTTAACAATGTCCGGACTGAAGATCTGCCAGGACACAATGGCAAGGCAAGACAACTGCCTTAAAAATTATTGCAGGAAATTTCAAGTATATTAAAAGTTACAGAGAACCACACCTGGTCTCCTCTATTAAGCCAAAAAGGTCTAAACCTGCTGATTTCTGAACCTAATACAAAATTCGTAAGGTTCATAAAGAATCATAAAGATTATCTTTTGGGCAGAAATTGGGGCATTTCAGGGCTCTTCTACCATTTCTACCCTTGACATAATGTGCCAAGAGAAGGGGGCAGAAAGCAAGGCAGAGCTGCAACACAGAGCTTTATATAGAGTTAAAATAGTTCTGTCAAAGGGAAACGGCAAAAGAGAACTCAGCTTCCACAATAAATCATCATCTTAAAATACAAGGTAAATATCCAAGGTAACTCTACTTGCAGAATAAAGCTGTGGTGCTAAGCACAGTGCAAATGATTTTCCAGCATCAGGAAAAGCACAAAACAGAATTCTGAAATAACGGGCTGGGCAAGTTCTTTGGTGTTATTTTTAATAATCAAAATAGTTCAAATCCAAACAGCTCAACACAAACTTCCTTAAAAGCATCCATGAAACTTCCCTAAAATTAATAAAGAAGGAAGACAGGACACAGCCTAGTGAGATCCATTGTTTCATGAACAGTATACTTTCAGTCAGTGAAGTCCCCAAGAATTACTTTTGCATCACAAATATTTTTGCATTTGCAACTCAAATTTTCAGGAGCAATCCACACCAAGTAAACTCTGACTATTGGAAGCCACTGCACTTTCATTACTTTCATAAATACCTATATAATCAGGGCATTTTTCTCAATTACCTCCATTTTTGCATTTGTCCAACGAGGCACTTCTACAATCATATTAAACAGGACCTAAAACAAGAAAAAATTACAGAACTGAGAATAAAATCCACTTGTCAATTAGTATTTTACAGTAAGGAAAATCCTTTCCCTTGTATTCAGCAGCAACACATATAACATCCTTGTTCCAGCTCGTATGTTAAGTAGAATTTGTTTAGTTCTGAACAACAATACTCAGACTCCTCGGTTCATCCTTTCCCCACTTAATTCCTTTGAGGATATGAACTACAAGTACTGGAAATCCACATGATGTTTTTTTATTTCCATATCAATACTACCCCTGCACAAAACGCAAGTCCATGGCATAGTTTGTCACAAGGCAGTGGTTCAGTCTACTAGTCAAAGAGGACTGGACATATCCATAGGACAGAGGTGGCTTCCCTCAAGCACCGGAAAGGACAATGTTTTGCTTTTTTCCCTCCTAAGGATTTATTTCTTCAGGCCCTCTTCTTCTGCCTCATTCATTTTTTCAAAAATCCATGCAAATGCAACAGCCACTGACCAGTCTGATTCTCAGTCAAATCTGGTTGCATTGAGGCAAAAAGAATCCAAAAGTGATGGCAAAGGAAGGGCTTGGGCACAACTATCTTCAGTTTCTGTTAGCCTTCTTCCTAACTGAAACAAAGTGAAAGTTGTTTTAAGAGGGGTGAGAGAGGAATAAATCTAACATATGTAAATTTTCATGCTTTTAGAAGAAAAGTAATCTACATCCTTCTAACTGAGGATGTTAAAGCAGCATTTTCCAAAGAGAAAAACTCTGGATAACTACTGTAACGTTTCTTCTTCTGAAGCTGTCCAAGTTAAGCACTACTAAGGAAAAGAGTGTTAACTGAAACAGGTAACTAGACTAAACCACCCAGTGATGTCTACAACCTATTTTCTCCCAGACTACCAAAAGAACTCCAAAATATGACATAGTGTGGGACGTCCTCTTCATAGCCAAGAGGAAATTTGCATTGGTATAAAAAAAAAAAATCACAAAAGTTCAGGAAGGAAAAAATATGCTTTTGTATTAGGGAAAAAAAATACAAAGTCAAATCAACTGAAGATTTGCACTGACTCTAACTACACTGCAATTAAGGCTCCAGTGGCTCCTAAATATTTGTATTTTTGCTCCTAGTATCCTGCAGCTGCAACACACAGATACCATTACCAGGGTCAATGTCATGGTCTGATTAAAGTAATTCCAATGATTCTGTGATATTTTCTTCCCAAGCAAACCTGGAATGGGGAAATCAAGAAAGTACTAGAAAATCCCAACTGTCACTCAGTATTTTTCTCCCAGGAAGATCATAAGTTATGTACAATTCTGACAGTAAATTCCCAGTAAATTTAAATAAAATTTGCCATCCACAAGTACTGTGCCTATACTGCAATCAGTGACATGTCAGATGGATTCACTTTTCCAGATCAGGTCATAACCAAATAAAACTGGGGGATGGCGGGGAGAAGGAGAAACAAGAAAACAAGAGCAGTTGAAAGAGAGAAGTAATCAGGAAGAGAGTCCAAAGATATCAACACTAAGGAACCAGACAGAACAAAGCAACATACTTGCAGCAGCAGGTAAGGAAGGGGTTGGAAGAGAGTCAAATAAAGTCTGCACTTCCATCTGGGAAACACTTGGAAAAAAAGAAACGCACACCATGAAAGCCAGCACTGACAAGAAACTCAGAAACTGCTAAGCAGGTCGAAGAACTGTTCCGACTGGCAGGTACTGACAGAAAACTTACAAACTACTCCTGGAATTATATGCAATGTGTTCACCACAATCCTGTATTTTTGTCATTTAGATGCCACATTACCTACTCCTGACCGTGGCTAATACAATGGTTTCGGCAGCCTGTGAATCCTGGTTTTGAGCTTTAATTGGTTAAGAATTATTCCAGGTCTTCACCAAAACAACTCTCAGGGCTGGACAACCGGGCTGAAGTGAACACAATACTGCTCTCAAAAGCAAAAAAAATTACTCAGCTCTGAGATCAGGCCTTCATAATATGTGGTCTCAGTCAAATACGAATTGTCAAGACTCTTAAACATGACATCCTGACAGATTAATCTCTATGTAAAAAAATCTCCAAAAGTACTCTCTCCAATGCTAAGACGCCACAAGCATTTACAAGAGATTAATAACTTCATGCAGTGCTTACATTTAAAAATGAAAAAAACTTTTATTTATAGGGCAATCACATTTTCTCTGATGAGACAGGATTCACTGGTGTGGAAATGAGAGCACATACTAGGTAGTTTGATAGATAGAGAGAAGACCAAGCACCTATTCCTCCTAACAATTTGAACGCTCTACCCCATCCCTTGCTGCAAAACCATCCCTGCCTCAGCTGCAAACAGAAATGCAAGTGTCAGACACCACCTGTCCTCACAGCTCACCATCTGCATATGCCACTCAGTGGTTAGTTTTGGACAGTGAGCGCATCTGGTAATTGATACATTTATCTTTATTTTTAATCAGTAAAACAAAAAACTCCACCTCACCAAAAGCCCAAGTGAGCACTTCTACCCCCTCAATCAAGGGTGGCACTGTTTCAACAGTCCATGTGACACACCTTCTATTGACAGGGGAAAAAAAAAAAAGAAAAAAAGACTTCTCATGCAACAAAAACTATTGCTTGGAAAAGTTCCTGTTTAACTGCCTTAGTTAAGGGGTCCACTGGTCTGCCTATGAGATTGCTGCTTGCTGCAGTCCAGATTTAAGCCAATTCTGTAAGCACCTAATACAGAAGAGATTCCACAAGAGCAGACATAACCAGGTGGATGGACGGTGGCCAT
>NW_009707325.1:1241-1471 GCF_000703405.1 Apaloderma vittatum | reverse complement strand
AAGAAGGCGAAGGCCTCCTCTGCGGCGCGACGAAGAAAGCGACGGGCTTCTCCATGGCACGGCGAAAAAACAAAAAAGGCGAAGGACTCCTCTGCGGTGCAGGGAAGAAGGTGAAGGGCTCCAAGCCAGCGCGGCGAAGAAGCCGAAGGCAGCAAAGCACTCCTCCACGGCGCGGCGAAGAAAGCGAAACACTCCTCCTCAGCGTGGCTAAGAAGCCGAAGGGCTCCCCC
>NW_009707325.1:616-1124 GCF_000703405.1 Apaloderma vittatum | reverse complement strand
AAAAGCTCCTCGCCAGCATGGCGAAGAAGGCAAAGGGCTCGTCCGTGGCACAGCGATGACCGCAAAAGGCTCCTCTGCGACACCGCGCAGAAAATAAAACGAAGGGCTCCTCCAAGATGTAGAAGAAAATGATGAAGGGCTCCTCCATGGCGCAGCGACAAAGTCAAAGGGCTTCGGAAAATGGCACGACGCACAGGAAAACAAACCCATACATACAGTAAATACAGTACAAACCAGACAACTTAACCCAAGACATGCCACATCATCTTCCAGACTCTATGTGGCGTACAAACAACAGGCACAAGGCACACAACCCAGGACAAAACACAAAACAAAATACAGGAGAAGGCAAAAAATACAAAACTGTAACATAGGAACAACACAGACAACACAAAATACAGTCCAAGACAAAATATGAGACGTAACAGACAGCCAAACTCATACCATGGTATACAATCCAATCCCTACCATACCTGCTATACAATCCAAAATTCAATACAGTACAACA
>NW_009707325.1:0-605 GCF_000703405.1 Apaloderma vittatum | reverse complement strand
GAGGGTGCTCCATGGCACGGCGAAGAAGAGGAAGGGCTCCTCTGGGGCGTGGCGAAGAAGACGAAGGGATCGCATGCAGCGCGGTGAAGAAAACGAAAGGGTGCTCTGTAGCATGGCAAAGAAGAGGAAGGGCTCCTCCACAGCGCCGCAAAGAAGGTAAAACGAAGGGCTCCTCCAAGATGAAGAAGAAAATGACAATGGGCTCCTCCGTGGCACAAAGAGGATGACGAAGGGCTGCTTCGCAGCGTGGCGAAGAATCTGATGACGGGCTGCTCCGCGGCGCAGCGAAGAAGACGATGGCTCCTCCGCAGTGCGGCAAACAAGACGCATACCTCACTATACAGAAAGTACAGACCACATATACAAACAATGCACACAATGCAAGACAAAATATACACAATAAAAAATGTAACACAACACATGTCCCACAATATACAAGAAACCACTCAATAGAACTACACAAACTACAGTGCAATACTAAGAACAAGACGATACAGAACACATTGTTATACAGAACACATGTTAGAATACACGGCATACAAAGAAAACCACAGGTGTTCACACATACAATGCCATAGAAAATGGAAGACATCATACAAACTGCA
>NW_009707324.1:0-29442 GCF_000703405.1 Apaloderma vittatum | reverse complement strand
CTCCATGTAGACATTGCACCATTGACCACAAATTAAGGAACTTCATTTTCGTTGAGAGTAACAGTATGAAACCAAATTTAATAAAATGTTTGTTTTTCATGATTACATATTGTGACCTGGCAGCATGGCTACTTCAAACCAATCCCATGGACACTTTCTCTAAAGAAATTTGTTGGAAGAAGACACTTTCTTAATGGAAGCCTGGAAAAAAATGAAGGGAGCAAGAAAAGAATTCCACACAGGAAACTATTGCGTTATTAGATGTGGAGCAACATCTCAGAATGCCAAGGATGCTTGCAAGACCTCCTGTAATTAGCTTTCTAAGCAACTCTGAGCGGTATCCTTAAAAGCTGATCATATCATTCTTCTCGTTGAAATATGCCTATGTAAGCCCACAACTATGATGATCCACTATCCTAACTGGACAATAATTTCCTTTAACATTGTTATGTATCAAAACCTTACTACTGTACTTTGTAGATATGAACACATATTTTTAGACTACACTTTAAATAGTTCAGATAAAAAATAGAAGCCTGTACAATAGTTGAAATTTATTGCATTTCAGGGTTGGGTTTTTTGTTCATTTTTATAATTTTTAAATACTCTATTTTGTATACGATAGTGGAACAGATATTATCACATGAAGTGTATTCAGGTATTCTAGAGAAAAACTTAGGCAATTTGAGAGTAATTAAAACCAGATTTTAATTTTCATAGTGAATTTCCAGTCTCAGTCAATTCAGTCTGAACCTGTTATATTACCTGCATTCCAGTGTTTCCTCTTCACTCTTTTTTTGGTAATTGATACTGATGTGAATCTGCCTTTCCACCTGCTGTGTTGGTTGAGAAGGAAAACAAATCATTATAACAGCTCACCCATTTCCATAGAAATGGATATTGCTCACATTTGGCTACTTATGAAATCTGATAATGCAATTGCTCGTCAAATTTCTCCATAATGTTAGTTTTCCTGCTTTTGTACACAGATATTGGGGTGTTATTACTACAGAGTGAAAGCTGAACACAGCTAACTTCTAAAGTACTCAAGATGCGATTCCAAATATTCAGACAACCTTCCAAGTGTCCTGAATTAACTGAGTGGCATCGCTCAGGATTACACTGAAGGCAAAAAAAACCCCAAAACATAAGATAAAAAGCCACTTGAAATATGGTTTATTAATGTGAAAATATGCTCTTTAACAGGAAGTGTCTTCAAACCTATTTAAAATTGAAATAATTCTAAAAAAGTAATACAGCAAATGAAAGAAATGCATTGCAAAACAAACCCTTAAACAAGGTGCAAAAAAAAAGAACAACAACACAAAAGAATTTTACTAACTCAGATTCTTAAAAAGCAATACTTAAAGTATGAAATTGCAATTACACGTTCATTGATGAGGGAGCTGGAACTCCAAAAATTAAAACACAACATTAAATTTGTTTAGAAAAGTAATATTCAGACTTACAAATTTTGCCAGATTATAAACAGAATTTAAGAGAAAATTTCTGATTTATTGACCATTGAGGAAAACTCTTAATATTCAGCTAATTTTATTTAAATTTATTAATTTAAACAAAATTATTCTAATACAGCTGCTATCAGAACTGAAAGAAGAAGCCCATGGTACAAATGCCTCTGTCCAATGACGGAGTGGCTAAATCGGGTTAAGCAGCAGGTGAGCTGAATTCCTGTATATCTTGTTGCTCCCCTGTACTATGCAGTAAGCTTTCTTCAGATTTTTCCTTGTCTGTTTTTTGTTTGTTATGTTTGATTTTTGTCCAGTCTGTTCATTGGACAGAAGTGATCCTCCTTCACTGACAACTCCAATGAGAAAGGGTAGGTAACCCCTCTGAAGTTAACTTCTCCCAACATGATGAAAGATGTCTGTATCAAAAAATCCTTTAGTGGGAATTAAAATAGAGTCAAATTATTTATTTATTATGAGTTCAAAATTATATATGAAGGATATCTATACAAAAACTGAAGGTGTTTATTGAATTAGTTCTTGCAGTCAAGGTACCATATAACAACTAGCAGCTACATTCTCATGAAAATTATAATTATAGTTTAGAAATTCTTCCTTCCATTTTATTCTTATAGCCCAAGGTGAACAGCAACTGCAAACCACCTAGAATTTGGAAAATAATTAATTTAGCTACTCAGAGAAAGGAACAACTCTATTATCACATCCTTGTCTTATCTTATCTTAGAGACGTCCAATTACATGTACTTGTATGTATACTCATGTCATTGTATGAGGATAGTTTTGACCAGTATTTTCCTAAACAGATATCATAATTTCTGACTCTGGGCTTCCGTGTTGTGATGTTGTCCAATGTTCCTCTTTTTGACCTTTGACAGCATTTTATGCTTCTGATTCTTCTGAAAATTTTTCCAAAATTTTTCTTCAATAGAATTGACGACAGCATCTGATCTAAATTCTTGTCTCTGAAAATTGAAAAGTGTCTTTTATTTCTAGTTTCTTTGTTTCATCATTAATGAGTAGCATAAAATCCAGGGATCATTTATTCAAAATGTGTTCCTTCTCCTGTTTTAAAATCTCATTTTTAAAAACCAGAGGTGGAACATTCCTGCAGTCTTTCAATCCCCTTGAGGTCCTTTGTTCTCTCTATAGTACATTGACAAGGGAACTCTATGCTGAGTAAATGTAATTTTCTTTCCTCAAATGTTCCTCTAAATGGGTATAATATTCCTTTCACATCATTTTAATTGATTTAGCTCTAAAAAGATCAGCTGAAGGCTGTGTGGGACTCTACTGCATTATTGGTTTCTTTCTTAAGAATGTAAGAAGTACAGCTCATTCATTCTGCTAGCACTATTTCAAGCTTTTTTTTCACCGTACCCTTCTTCCAGACTATTTTCATTATTAACCTATAGCATTATGTTTGTGATGATGCTATCAGCACATCACTACAGAGGAAAAACATTTGAAGCATCCTGAAATTTCTTAGTAGGAAGAAAGCTGTCGAGAAGCAAGAAATGCAGTTTTTCAGTACATAACATCATGCAGATTATTATTCTTGTTGTCATTATTCTCATGTCCAAAAGAAGGACTATATCATAAAGAAAGGAAAAAGGACACTTTCCGTCATGAACAATGTGCATCTAAAGTTCATGGCAAGCCTGTTTCAGAGTGAGATAAAGCCAGAAGCAGACAGAAGGATGAAAAATGACATGTATATTACATGGCTAGCTTATCCCAGCATTGATAGAGATAGTGTATCAGAGCCAGAATGGAGAAAGAGAGGAGACAAGAGGATTGTTGTGGTTGATTTTTTGTTGAATATTTGTGGGAATTGTCTTCTGGATTTTTTAATTTCTAGGAGTTACATTCATTCTTATCTCAAGCCACATATTCTGTGATTTTTAGCAGTAGACCCAGGACATTCGTGATAACATTCCTGCCTTTTTGTTAGAGCAAATGTCACTATTTCTTATTACTCTAAAAGAGAGAAAAACTGTCTGTCAATGTGATTTCATCTCTAGCTCCTCTAGCTCCAGTAAACAACAGCTTCTTTTCAGGTGATGCCATGGCTCAGGAAAATTTTCCAGTGCTAAAGTTAGCTTAAATCAAATTGTTTCTAGAAAAAAAATAATAAAGTGTATACTAAACTCAGTTCCTTTATTTGCTGGAATTATCCAGCCAAGGTAAAGTTGCTTAGTGTCTGCAGGAACTTGATGAAATAGATTCATCTCTGGTGCAGCCGCCAGCTGTTTCCCTGAGCAGCTGCCTGGGACCTGCAGGTTTCCTGCTGTGGGACACTTCAGCCTGCACCTCTGTCCTAGGGATGGACTCCCGTGGGGGGCCCACTTCTCAGCCTCTATGTAAACCTGCCAGAAATTCAAGCACCATCTTATGCCATCGACTTTAGACATGCCTAAATCTCACTGAATGAACATTTCAAGCTTAAATCAACAGCATTAAAAAAATAAAAACAGAAAAGACCAAAAAAATCAAAACACCCAAAGAAACAAACACACAAAACCCAAACAACTTCAGTGATGATGTCAACAGGGTCTCTGAGGTGAAATATGGAATTTAAAGTAAAAGTCATCCTTTGGTTGGTTTTGAGTTCATGAGATTGTTTGCACACAAGTCGCAGAAGAGACTCTAATCTTTTTCAAGAGAGTGGAAAGCTTGAAGTCTAATATACTACAAAACATACAAAATTACACATTGCTTTCAAGTGTCAAACCTCTACTGCCACAATAATGTCAGGAAAAAAAATATTGAATTTTTTAATAACAGAGGGAGTCAGCCTGAGGAAGTCACAGATCTCCCCATACAAAAGTATGTTAGGAGCTGTTATGAATGCTCAGAAATTAAGTATAGTGACGATGGGGTTGAGGATGTCTAAACTAGGTTAAGGAGCAAGGCCAATAAAGCTGATATTCCTGTAGGAGTCTGCTACAGATCTCCCAGCCAGAGGAATGAGGTGGATGAAGCATTCTATAAGCACTTGGAAGAAATCTCATGGTCACTTGCTGTTGTTCTCGTGGAGGATTTCAACTTCCCAGGCATCTGCTGGGAATACAACACAGCAGGGAAGGAACAATCTGGGAAGTTCCTGGAATGCGTGGAGGATAACTTCCTTGCACAGCTGGTAAGTGAACTGACCAGGGAAGGTGCCCTGCTGCACCTCCTGTTGGTGAACAGAGATGGTCTTGTGGGGGATGTGACAGTTGGAGGCCAGTTAGGGAACAGTGACCATGAAATTACTAAGTTCTCTATTCTTAGACATGTTAGGAGGGGGGGCAGCAAAACTGCCTCTTTGGACTTCTGAAGGGTGGGCTTTGACTTGTTTAGGAAGTTAGAATTCCTTAGAAGTCAGTTTTGAAGGGTACAGGAGTCCAGGAAGGCTGGATACTTCTTAAGAAGGAAGTCTTAAAGGCACAGGAGCAGGCCATCCCGACATGCTGTAAGACAAGCTGGCTGCAAAGATCAGCCTGGCTGAATAGGGAGATTTGGCTGAAAATCAGGGAAAAATGGAAAGTTTATGGCTCCTGAAAGAGGATGCAGGCCACTCATAATGAGTGCAAGAATATTGTTAGTTTATGCAGTGAGAGAATTAGAAGGTCCAAAGCCCATCTGGAAATTAATCTGGCTTTGGAGGTACAGGACAGCAAGAAAAGTTTCTATAAATACTTTAACAACAAAAGAAAGACCAAGGAGAGTCTCCATCCCCTACTAGACCCAGGAGGAAATGATATCCAAAAATGAGGATAAGGCTGAGGTGATTAGTGCCTTCTTTGCCTCAATCTTTAGCAATAGAAACACTTTTACTGGGGAAAGCCAGCCTCCCAAACCAAGAAATGGAGCCAGGAGCAAAATGTCCTGCCACAAGCCAGGAGGAGACGGCCAGTGACCTGCTGCTCCACATTGGTGTGCACAAATCTATGGGGTCACATGGGGTACATCCCAGAGTGCTGAGAGAACTGGCAGGGCTGCTCAGCAAGCCACTGTCTGTCATTTATTAGCAGCCCTGGCTAACTGGGGATGTCCCAGCTGATTGGAAGTCAGCCGGTATAACACCCATCTATAAAAAGGGACAGAAGGGTGATCTGGGAGATTACAGGCCTGTCAGTTTGACTTCAGTTCCAGGGAAGCTGTTGGAGCAGATCATCCTGAGCTCCATTATGCAGCACATGCAGGACAACCAGGTGATCAGGCCCAGTCAGCATGGATTTGTGAAGGGCAGGTCATGTTTAACAAACCTGTTCTCCTTCTGTGACAGCGTAACTCGCTGTTGGATGGATGTAGCTTGCTGTGTTGGATGAAGGAAAGGCTGTGGATATTGTCTACCTTGACTTTAGTAAGGTATTTAACACTGTTGCCCACAGCATTCTCCTAGAGAAATTCACTGCTTTTGGCTTGGATGTTGTCACGTCCCACCTAGGATGGGGGGAGAAGTGACTTAGATTTGTAATACTCCAACGGAGTGGACAATGGTGAGATAAGTCTCAAGGTCCATACACAACAATTTATTATTAATTTCTCACAACATATAGATTGGACTCGTGACAATCGCCTTTAGTTACAAGACATATTAGGGCAGGCAATGTATTACAACTTAATGATAACCAGGAAAAGACAAACTACAGTAAACTGCATGTTACTTAATGATAACAAGGAAAAAGGACATATAACAGCTTCTAACATGCAGTATTATACTTCTAATTACAAGACAGAAACTAAGTATAAACTAAGAAAGCAATATGATAGGCCTTGCATTACTTTGTGAGAAAGGGGAAAGGGAAAGAAAGAGAGAGAAGGAGGGGGGAGGGGGAAAGAGAGACAAAGATCAGCAGTCCGGGTTCCTGCATTGGTTCCACCAACAAGAGTTCAAGGATGCCGTCATCTTTTCTTCTTCTCCTCCTGCACTTTTCCTCTTGGTGTCTTCTCAGTCTACATGTTGCTTCTGTATTTTGATTCGACTTCTTGCTTCAACTGCTTCTTGTGTCTAATGTCCCTCATTTTGTACACACTTTTCTGCAGTATGTCAGGTGGGGGATCAAGGCACTTCATTGTTTTTGATAATCCTCATTAGCATACACGATTGCCCTATCTCCTTGGAAGATATGCTATGAGACAAGGCCATGCTGTCTCCACAGGATTAACCTATCTCATGCATATATTTGGTGCCAGGGCTGTTTGAGGCACCTGTTTACTTGATCCCCTCTACAGTGTTCCATTTGGCACTTACCAGTTTGCCACACAGAACCATAAACTGGTCTTGTTTTTGACCAAGGTGGGGGTTTGTAAAAATGACAAGAAATGTTTAAGGCAAAATTCACGCATCTGTCTGCTACTGGACATGCATATGTTTTGCTGAGTAAAAAAATGGTTAGATAGCTGAGTCCAAAGAGTTGTGGTCAATGGAGTTAAATCCAATTGGTGGCTAGTCACAAGTGGTATCCCCCAAGGCGCAGTACTAGGACCAGTTTTTTTTAACATTTTCCATCACTGATTTGGATGAGGGGATAGAGTGCATCCTTAGACAAGTTTGCAGATGACACGAAGCTAGGTTGGAGTGTCGATCTGCTTGAGTGTAAGGAGGCTCTACAGAAGGATCTAGTTAGGTTGAATCACTTGGCCAAGGCCAATTATGTGAGTTTCAGTAGGGCCAGATGCGAGGTCCTGCACTTCAGCCACAACAACCCCCAGCAGCACTACAGGCTTGGGGAGGAGTGGCTGGAGAGCTGTCAGCAGAGAGGGACCTGGGGGTGCTGATGGACAGCCGGCTGAACATGAGCCAGCAGGGTGCCCAGGTGGCCAAGAAGGCCAATGGCATCCTGGTCTTTGTCAGGAATGGTGGTGTCAGCAGGAGCAGGGAGGGAATCATGTTTGGTGAGGCAGCACCTCGAGTACTGTGACAAGTTTTGGGCCCCTCACTACAAGAGGGACATTGAGGTGCTGGAGCGGGTAAAGAGGAGGGCTACCAAGCTGGTAAAGGATTTGTAACATCTGTCATATGAGGAACAGCTGAGGGATTTGGGGCTGTTTAGCCTGGAGAAGAGGAAACTGAGGATAGACCTTATGACTCTCTACAACTACCTGAAAGGAGGTTGTAGTGATGTGGGGCCTGATCTGTTCTCCCTAGTGGTGAGTGATAGAACAAGGGGAAATAGCCTTAAGCTGCATCAAAGATTGGATATTAGGAAGAATTTCTTTACTGAAAAGGATTGTTGGCCATTGGAACAGGCTGCCCTGGCAGGTGGTTGAGTTGCCATCCCTGAAGATGTTTAAGATGTTTTGCTGAGGAATGGAGTTTAGTGGTGTTGATAGGGCTAGAACAAAGGTTGGACTCGATGCTCTTGAAGGTGTCTTCAAACCAAAACTCTTCTGTGGTTCTACAACTCTGTAAAACTAAATGTATAAGGGACCCTTAAAACTATAAAAAGGTCATATGTTTGAAAGTTTCTTAATCACTTGACCTTTTTTTCTGAGACTTCTCTCGAATACTTTACTTTTTAATTGTACCAGCTATGTGGTTATTGCTACAGTCCAGGCAGTGTGGATGCAACAGTTTTTTTCTGATCTTGCTTTCATTACAGAAATCAAGTTTAAGCAAAAATAAACTAAAATATTAAAGGGGAATTGATTTACATTTGTCTTCTTTCATGTCCTTTCTATAAATATTTATGATAGAACAAGGTGACACCAGACAATTCATAGATATTTTCTAATTCTTTAAACAAATTTAATTAAAAAAGCTCATAATCCCTAAATCCATTTTAAAAGCAAATACAAATAAATGAAACTAATTGAAAAGTTTCTCACAGAATAATAAATCAGCCAGAACCAGGATGACCAGTAGCTTGGTGGCTGTGGTTATCTGGAGGAAACCACTTCCTCTAATCTGTTTCCTTTATATTTGTTATAGTGACAGCTGGTATTGACACTCATCTGCCTTAGTGTGGCATAGACCCAAAATGCTGCTGAACTGATGAAGGTACCAAAACTGCTCTGTAGCTCTTAACTACTGAAAATTCTCTAGAGTAGACTTCAGGAAATTCTTTAGAGATTAAAAATAAAATATCCCCAAAGCACTATGACTTCCAATTTACAAAAAGATGTTTTAGTGACACCTGAATTAAGGCAGAATTAAAAATGGAGGAAAAAAAGGCAGCTCAAACTGATAACACAGACTTGTGAAAAGGAATTAAGATGTTAGTCTGTTTAGAAGAACAGGTTTATCCTCACTCTGGCCAAACTCTGCTACTTTTATATACCCTGAGTAGGTCTGCTTTGATTCTATGAGGATATAAATATCCATACTTACAGTGTACTTAGTGTGAGCAGTTTCTCTGAGTTGAATAAGGTTACCCATACAGTACAGACTTGAGTACATACTTGTGTCTTGACAGATCAGAGGCTTTCTATTGTAAACAGTTTGGATTTCAGTAAGGCTAAACTTGAAATAAAAAGCCAATGAGAAAAATCATAAAAAAAATCTCTAAATATGGAATTTAGCCCCAAGGATAGATATTTTGTTTTACTATGTAAGTACAAACTTACAAGACAGTGTGTGCCAGCAGATTATCCAGCCTTATGGTGCTGCAGATGGAAGAACTCTGAAGTTCTAGTAGTCAAGACGTTCCTGCAGACTCTTTGGTACATCACTGCTGTAACTGAATGAGATGTGGCACAACATTTGCTCCCTGCAGAGTGGTTTGATGTGATGGAAATCGTACAGACAGGAGCAAGCCACATTTTTGAGAAGCTGACACCATGCTTATGAAGTTCTATTACCCTCCAGACTCGTCAGAGTACGGGCAATTGTCCTTCCAAGAGGCTTGTACTGAAATGCAATGTTTTCCTCAGGGCATTTGTGTGTAGGACGGTAATTTAAATAAGTTTCTGCAGTCTGGCAGCATTACAGGTAGACCTGCTTTCGCCTTCTTTAGCTCTTTCCTCCGATATCGATGAGTCTCTATGCTGCAGCTCATAGCTGAAAGTCCAGACTTGAAATTTAGCCACGAATGAGCAAGGAACTCAGAAAATACAACAGCAATCTGAGGGGCATTCTTAGGTGTTTTTTATTTCTAACAAGTCCTGTGAGGACCCTGCTAGAGGTCAGGGAGGAACAAAACAGTTATTTCTTTCTGAAAGAGTCTGCTACTTCTTATCCTTTGTACCTTAAGGAATCATTCAGTAATGGCTCACACACTTATAGAATTCAAGTTGATGGCTTCCTAATTCAGAAGAGTAATTTAAAATCTCTTTTACAGCTTTCTGCTATGTCTGTTACTGGTGAAGTGTAATAGCTCAATGCATGCCGTAGCCTGGCCACAATCTTAGAATTTATTATTTTCTTTAGAAAATATTAATTTCTTCAAATTGTGGCACAATTATGGTTCCTGCTACATAATACATGCTTGGCTTCCTCTCTGAGGTATTCTGAGTTATGTTACCAGATAACTTCCATGAAATTATATGAGATGACGTATACATCAGGTTGCGAGTTCGATCCCCTCTTGGTCCCCATATGTTGCCTGATCTAGTTGAGAGGTGTCCCTGCCCATGACAGAGAGGTTGGATTAAGTGATCTCTAAGGTCCCTTCCAGCCTAGGCCATTCTATGAATCTATGAAATCAATTGATTCTCAAATGCATACACTAAAGTTGGATTATTTTTTTCAAAAGCATTTCATCTCACAGCTCCTGATTCTTTGAAGAAGACCAAAGGTACGTGTTATCCTGGTGGTGCTGTGAGGGAAAAGAGCTTGTATAGCTTTGTTTCTAATAAAATGAATACTTTAATGCTGCTGGGATTTTGTGGCATTATTTATGAAAGAGGTTAGAGCATCTGGAGCCTCTGAGTTCTGAATAGGAAAAAAGGAGAAACAGTAGTCCAAGTCCTAGAGGTACCACAGATTAAAACTTAACATTATATATGGTCATTCCATCAGATTAATTACTTTTGGAATGCAAATCCAAAAGTACTGTAAAGAATTTTGAGGATCTCGTTCATCATTTGGTTTAGGCAGCCAGTAATTTTTATAATACTTTTAATTATGTCTGCTAGCTCCATGTAGGAAAGAACACAGCTCATCGGTGTGAACTTAGGACATGGTTTAGAAAAAAATTCTTTCTTGGACCTGTGGTTTCATATGTAACTTAGATATCAGTTAAATAACAAATTTTCTCTTGTACTCGATTGGCTAAAATCTTTTTCCCAGTATTTTGAAATTCAGAAATGTGCAGCATTCTAACTAGCTCGACATTTTCCATGTGTAATTAAACATTCCTTTGATACATGTATAGAAAATGTCATAACTATACTTAGGATTATATGTTAACAACCTGTATAATTTAATTTAAAAAAATGAAAGTGTATTACTTTGTTTAAAAAATTGCTCCCAGGTTGCAAACTTTATATATACCAACTTTCATGCCAGAGTGATTTTTTTTAAAAAAAAAGACAAGGTAAAAGCCCCTCAGAAACATTGTTTAAAACTGAACTCTTTTTAGATGTTTGAAATTCTGGTTGGCTTGCAAATACAGCTGTAGGAAAACTGTCTATTGTACGCTGTATTTCTCAGAACTTTGAGTTTGCAGCTCTTTGTGTGTTCAAAAGTACAAACTTGTCACTGCTTTCATGTAAATCCCTCTCCTTCTCCAGGATATATTTTGGAAATAAACTAGCCTTCTGAAGTAACATTGCTAGATTTTCTGCTTATTAAATTGAAAAAAAAAAAGTCTTCCTACAAAACTTCCATTCATATTACATTTCCAAGTGAAATTGTATAGGGGATATTTTATTCTGCTTCAGTTATTTAGTCCAATTTTTATAACCTTTATGAAAGCTTGAAAATGAAGCAATGAGGAAATAATACAAATATAAGTTAACAGAGGGCTAAATCCAGAGCATGTCACTTCCGTTCTGCCATTTTGTGCAGCTAAAGAGACATAGCAGACTAAGCAAACTCTGAAAGGGTGTAGTGAGCAGCATACAGAGCCATGACACTTGCCCAAGATTAGAAGAATGTTTATGTATCTGAACTGCTGCAAGGCAGGGTCTTGGACGTAAGAAAAGAAAATTCATTAGATATCCTGTTCTGAGCTAGGTGTTAAATCCCATTTTTTCTTTGCATGTTTTATGTTTCTCAATCACTTTGCAAGTCCCTGCTGTTGGCATAACTATAGAGCAGAAACTGAGGCATTTCAGGCTCTGAAAAAAGGCTCTTATTGACCACTCTCACACTCTTGAACAAGGTCATTCCCAAATGATGATGATGAAAGTTAAAAACAAGACAGTTGTTTGTCCACCTTGTCTGAAAACCAAGGGCTGTTCCACCACTTTCTCACATAACAGCAACCTCTGATGGCCTGTGTGTTTTTAGTCACATGAGGAGCAAGAAAAGCAAGAAAATGGAATGACTTAAGGAAAATATCTATTTCTTAGAAATCTCACTATTTCTGAATAATAACTTAGACAATGACCATAGTGCAACACACTCAAGTAAGTAGTTTGTGAACAAGCAGACCAATTTAATAAGGAATCATTGGAAAATTAAATACTGTGATGGACAGCGATTCCCGTACAATATGCACAGGAATATCCTGATCCCTGCTAATATTTGAAATTCAGAAAATATAGCCAGCTAAAAGTAACTGCAACTGTAATTGACAGATATTTCTAGATTTGGAATTCTCACTCCTAACAGGTCTGCTTTTGTTTAACATACAGCTGCATCATGTCAAGAAGCAACCTCAACTGCCAAGCTTTGTTTTGTTGCAATGTATTCTGTGCTTTGTCATGATTTAACAAAACAGAAAGTAATTTGATTATAATATCTTGTATTGTATCATGGCATGACAGTCAGATCACTTACAGTTAAAGAAAAAAATTCAGGGTACTTCAGCTTTTACGCTAGCAATTAGAGATAATAATTATCTTTTGCTGTTAATGTTTTGTGTGCATTTGTGTGTGTATGGCTCACTGTTAAAGATGTTTTTCATTCTTAATCTGCTGTGATTATGTAAAATCAATTTGGACCACATACTAGCAAATAATCACATAGAAGTTTAGTCTCCTTTCTTCATTGCAAAACAGAGGAAGCCTTGCAATTAAAATCCAATAGCGAAGATGGGTAAAATTAGTACCATTTATCATTTTGCTTGTAATCATTACTATGCTATGTCATTTTTAAGGCTTACAACAATTTTTAATATGAAAATGAGGTGTTATGTTTTTTAATTTTTTTTTTTTAATCCTAGGTATCTTGAAACATATTGCATGATGTAAATTAGACTTCTGTCACCATTCTTCTCCTGTTCTTCAGACACATACCTCCATTTAAAAATTATAATTAAAAATCTAACAAAGTAGTACTGCTATGTGACAGGAAGCAAAGGCATACTAAAACTGATTATTTAGAGAGAGTGCTTCTGGAAGAATGACAGTAGGATTCAATACTCTCAATATGACAAAGAACATGTGGATGACTTGCCTACTTCTGCCTTAAAATCGGAAATCAGAGAATGATAGAATCATAGAATTGTCAGGGTTGGAAGGGACCTTAAGGATCATCTAGTTCCAATCCCCCTGCCATGGGCAGGGACATTCCCCACTAGACCAGGTTGCCCAGAGCCCCATCCAGCCTGGCCTTAAAAACTCCCAGGGATGTGGCTTCCACCACCTCTCTGGGCAGCCTGTGCCAGTGTCTCACCACCTTCATGGGGAAGAACTTCTTCCTAACGTCCAATCTGAACCGATCCATCTCTAGCTTCAATCCATTCCCTCTAGTCCTATCTTTACCCGACATCCTAAAAAGCCCCTCACCAGCTTTCTTGTAGCCCCCTTGAGATACTGGAAGGCCACAGTAAGGTCTCCTCGGAGCCTTCTTTTCTGCAGACTGAACAACCCCAACTCTCTCAGTCTGTCTGCGCAGGAGAGGTGCTCCAGCCCTCTGATCATCCTCGTGGTGCTTCTCTGGACACGCTCCAGCACGTCCGTATCTTTCTTGTGCTGTGGGCTCCAGAACTGGACGCAGCACTCCAGGTGGGGTCTCACAAGAGTGGAGTAGAGGGGGAGAATCCTCTCCTTCAATCTGCTGGCCACTCACCGCTTGATGCAGCCCAGGACACGACAGGCTTTCTGGGCTGCAAGTGTGCACTGACGGCTCATATTGAGCTTCTCATCTAACAGTACTCCCAAGTTGTTTTCTTCAGGGCTGCTCTCAAGCCAGTCACTGCCTAGCCTATATTGGTGCTTGGGATTGCTTCAAAAAAGAGAGAGGTTTCAAAAGAAATGAGATCCATATAAAGATCACCATTTACAACTGACAAGTATGGGTATATGTGAGATTGGTGTATGGTTGTATGGCAAAGAGAGAAGATAAAGTTTCAAAGAGTCCTCAGTGCTAAAAAAAAAAAAAGTAAAGGCACAGGTTTCATTTAGGATCCCCTCCTGAATTACAGTTCTGGGATTTATTCACCAATTTACCCACTAACTCACAAAGAGCATCCATTGTATGTGTGCTATTTTAGAGCATTTCATATGCCATCTGTGTTAAAAGAACTTTTGTTTTTTAATACAGTCAGCATACTCTTGGGAGATGTGCACCTCTGATCTTGAACATAATTCAGTATAGTTGCTGGTTCGTTATAACAGAAACATGGAAACTTAGGCTTGTAGCTCATATGTAGATCTTCATCTGGAACTAAATTTATCCATTGTCTGTAAAAGAGTTGTCTAAATATATATGTCTCATGTCATTAGATATTTAAAAGAATGTTAACAGGCATGTCACAGATACCTGAACCCTTTCAAAGCAGCAGGTAGAAGCTAGATGAGATACCTTTTTGAACTAGTTACTCATCACCTATGTTTAGCCAAATGAATCACATCTTGCTTCCTGGGTCATATGTGAGTGTGAGGAAGGTACTGAGCTGGTCAGTATAGCTGGGGGGAGAAATCTTATGAAATTCAACAAGGGCAAACGTCGGAAAAAACTTTTTCACTGTTAGGGTGACAGAGCACTGGAACAGGCTGCCCAGAGATGTTGTGGAGTCTCTTTCTCTGGAGACATTCAAAACCCATCTGGACACATTTCTGTGTGACTGCCGTAGGTGATCCTGCTCTGGCAGGAGGGTTGGAGTAGATGAACTTTTGAGGTCCCTTCCAACCCCTAACATTCTGTGATTCTGTGGTATATATCATGACCGAGGTACAGCTGTGTACGCACAACACAAATAAAGATCTTGGAAGCTAAGATATATTGAACGTTGGAAAATTAAGGCATTAGTGAAGTTTAGGAATGTCTAGGATTACTTATAGTTGAGTGGATGGGTAGCAATTTTGAATCAAGAAAATGGAAAACAAACACAGGAAATCCACTCTGGGCACTCAAACCTTAGTCTTCCATTTATAGTTGTGTACAAAGTGGTTCAGGACATATCATTTTGCAGAGAGTATTTACGTTATCGCAGTGCTGTATTTTGATCTAATAGCTTTTTTTTTGTCATAATATTAAAGACTTCAGTACATTCTGTTCTTACTCCTAAGGTAATTGCTATTTTAAGCTAAATATCAAATGACAGCTGTCACTTGTTATTGTTGCCACTTGTTATTAATTATATTTATAGAAAAGTGGGTAGATGGCAAGGAATCTTTTTGGTTTTTTCAAGCTAATTTCATAGCTGAGGTGTTAAGTGTGATATTTGTGTAAGTAAGTTTAAAAAAAGGTAAGATATCAATACATGTGTATCAAGCCATATGACTGTAAAATCAAAAAATATATATAAAGTTTACACAAAGCCAAATACAGCTTGACAGAGATAATAAAAACAAGTAGAAGAAAATAAGTTAATGGAACTTTGCTGTAAACTACAAACTCCCTCAAATCAAAGAGTAAGAAAACACCCTCTAAAGCCATCAGAAAAGTGTGCTGAAAGAAATCTGCTATCAGTTATTGCCAATGGCACATAATGAATGGGATTGCTCTCTTTATTCCACAGAAATTCTCACAGGAGCACTATATTTGAATTATTTTCTTTCCTGGAATATCTCAATTACGTTGGTGGGCTATTACTCAAATATGACTCCATCACAAATAGGAGGAAACACCAACACATTGAATAGACACTTTTACAATTAATAATGTCCTGTGACTAGTTAATCGTACACTATCGAATATGCTGATTTTTGTGACTGTATCATTAAAAACATTTCTTGACTATCTAATTTGTAAGTAATTACACAAATTCATCTTTTTGGGAAAAAAAAGTCTGGTTTATTTTTATTTACTAGTAAAGTTGCTTAAAGAAAATTAAAGAAATTTTTAAAAAAGTGTAGTTTCAACATCTAAACAGTATTTATCTGTTTCTTGCAGTTTCAGTCCTGGAGCTTTATGGTACCTAGGCTGAAATTGTTCTCTCCCCTTTCCTAATAGTGTCTAGATCACCTCTAACAAGTGCAGTCCTTTTCTCATACCTTTTTTGCTATAACTACTTAAACACTACCACTAACATACAGGGTCAGTTTTTTTCCTGTCTCCTTAGGTACTACAAAGCGACAGATAGGAGGAATGTTCTCAGAGTAGCTCTCTCTTGTGGTCTTGATGGACCCTGGAGTGTGAAAACCAATCTGTGAAAGAGAAGATCTCTTCTGGGTCAGATCAAAGGTCCACTTAACCTCCAAGCCCATTGTCTGAGAACTGCTGATAACAAATGCCCAGGGAAGAGTAAAAAGACAAGGCAAATACATAACAGTAATTGCTTGCAATATCCTCCTAACATCCAAATCTGTGGGACTTTTTGAGTCCGGACTGTTATTTTTGTACCTGGCAGACCTGAAGCATATTTGATACTATGTCTTCACATCATACTGGTATGGCAAATGTTAGTCACATTGATAAAAGATAACGTCATCGACCACATGGCCAATATTGACTTTTTGGCAAACTCACAGTGTTTTCCATAATCCATTGCTTGTTGTTTCTCTCACTTTTTCACATTCTTAGTTTATAAGAAAAATAATCATTTGTCTTAAACAAATATTAAAGTTAATTTTCCTATAACAGTTATCTTTTTGTCTGTCCAGATATCGAGTAGTGATATTTCACAGGTATGCCTTAGATAAGAAAGTACTTTTTTTTTTTTTCTATCCTCATTATTGAATTAGGAGAGATTTTACTGACTGTTGGTTTGGGCTGTTGAATATTCTGGGTAGGATACTTTTTGAATATATGTCTGAACAGAAAGGGCATGTATAAACAGTAAAAAAACCCAAAGAAACAAAAAGAAAGTCACTCTGAAAACTACAGGTACAAATTCACATAGCCTAATAAGCAATCACAGCTTTGCCTGTTTCTGTTCAAGTTGGTTTACTGAAGATACATTAATCAGTCCCTCATATATCCTATTTAATTTTTTTTTCTAAAACTTACATTATGGCATAGCCCATAACTTTCTTGGGCCCAGCTGGATCCCTAAATTTTCAATGGGTTTGGCCATTTTTCAGCTGAAGAACTCTAATTCTGAAGCAGTAATTGGTCTATAAGTGCATGGCCTTGCACTGCTGGATATCACACCAATACTGTTGCTAACACCAGTCACATGTTCTTGTATAATAGCTGAATTGTCCTCTCTTCTGATGATGCCTCTAGACTTTAAGGCATCAGTGAACTTCACGAGCATACTCTACTTTTGGTGACAACTTAATTAATGAAGGCATTAAAACGTTCTCTCTTGATAGCTGCACGGAATTTTCTTAGAAGTTTGATAGATTGTGGTGTATTCTATATGTACTTTTTACTGTATCTGAAGGGGAAAAGAGAAGAAGCAAATATAATTGACTTGGACTGACTGAAAATATTTTGTCTACTCTCCTATTGCATACAACGCTTATATAAGAAGCTTCATTTTAAATATTCAGTATAGTGCTTGCTCCTAAACTTGTTCCTTGATCTACAGAATTTCATGCATTACCATAGGAGGTGAACTCATGGTGTTGTACATACTATGCCCTGCTAGGAATAATGCAGTTTTTCAAAGAAGAATAAATTGCTTTGTGGAAGGCTGACAGAGCAAGCATTTCTACTGTATAAATAACCACTTGGAGTGCTACTGAAATCTGTTGAAATGGTTCCTGTCAGGAAGAGGTTGACCAAGTGTCAGATTTTACCCACCTGGGTTTTTCTTTTTCTGATGTGCTGTTATACCCCTCAAAATAAATGAAAATTTCTCATTAAATCTTCAAAGGACTGTGTTTGCTGACCCAGCTTTTGACTTTCACAGTATCATTACATGTGGATGTTGTCGATGAGGGAATAAGTGAAGAATTTAGCCTTACAGCTCCCATGGGCATTAGTGATGCATGAAACATTCTGTGCATTATGTCACAGTGTGTCTCTATTAAAACAGTATGCATGAAATTCAAATCACCTCCGCTCTGAGATATTCTGATTTTTTCCCACTATATTTAATAGACCCTCTATCTCAGTTGTCAGAGGCAGAGTATAACTTCCAAGCATCTCTTTTGGTGTAGTGCTTTCTCCCTGGTGATCTATTTGGGCTTTCCATCTCACACAGTAATCTATTTTTAGTAGAGTTGCAACAAGTCATGAGAGAAGTACCTCTACAAGACAGGAGAAGGGAATCACAAATTAGCAATCCCATCTTGCGTTTAGTAAGGAAACAAACCTAAGTATAAACAGGGAAAGCTTCTACATTCAGAAATAGATTCATCAGGGCATTTCTTTGTAGAATTCCTTTTCATATTGGACTCATTAAGACAGTGGTAACAGAGTTTCTGCTCCTCGGTGTTAACCTTGGCTAGCAGTGAATTTTCTAGATACAGAAACATTTGTCTAAGTTTTGACACAAGTAAGAGCTAGTCTCCAGCTGCTTAATTTATTCCAGGACCAGCGAGATGCAGCTAGCTCCCTGCAGCCCCATTCTGCCTTGATCCCAAGTTTTTTTTGGATAGGGGAGACTGCCAGCAGCAATGCATTGAGCTGCAGCCTGGTGCTGAGTATCTAGTGTGAAGAGGAAAGGAAACAGATGATTTTTCAGAAAAAATGCCTCCTCTTCCCTTTGGTTTTGGTTCAGCCATGTGTGTCAGTGGGGCCTATTGAAGGTCTGCCTTTTTCTCCTGAATAATCTGTGCCCCAAAACATTTTCACTTGCATCTATGGTATAGCACCATCATTCCCCTGAGTACAGTCTGCTGATCAACACCAAAAGAGATTTGACCTTTCAGCATTTTTCATTTTGAGTAGAATGAATTGTATTCATCTGGCATCTCGACACAGCCTTGTGTCAGGAATGAGCATTTTGCTTCTTGAAGATAAGTGAGATAGGTTAGAACATTTTTAGATTGGATTCAAGACAAAGGGTCAGTTTAATTAGTCCCTGGAAGCTAGGTCTAACTTTGCAAGCCCTTTTATCCTCCAAAAGAGTGAGTACTTGCAATTGTTTCATTGCCTATATTGTCTCAGCTGACAGTACAATAAGCTAGAAAGGGCTAAGTCATGAAAGGTTTTAGGCAGTTAAATACATCTTTAATTTACTACCCACTTGGATTAGCAAGTAGATTTTCTTACAGAAGAAAACATGTCAGTCAAAACAAAAAGACAATTTAAAGAATAAAATCTTTGTACAGTGTCATGGAGTCACGTGGATGAAAATTAGGATAACAAGTAAAGGAAAGGTAAGTAAAATGTAGCCTAAATAACCCCATTAGCTTTTTACGTATGATAAAGTTTAGCAAAAATCTGGTAGAATTACAACTTTGTTTCTGAAATGAGAGTGAGTAACCTGTACTAATTGAAAAGTGAGCCTTGCATATCCATGCCAGTTAGTTGCACGCAGCTCTACAGACTGTCGAGTCAAATTAATTAGCCTTCTCTAGCTTTGAACATGTACACAGTAGATACTAAACATGAATTAGTCTTAAAATTTTCAAACGCAGGCAATGGAGAACACTAGGTACATGTAGAACACAGTTCATCTGGACTATTTTAGGCATGTAACTTAGGGTAAAATTAATTGTTCCTTAAATATCCCTGTATCTCCTCACTGACGCTGAAGTTAGATGAATCACAGTCATCACGCCTGCTTATTTGAAGTTCATTACAGCTTTCTTGGTTTACATGTACTTTAAAACTCCTTCACTTTGCCACTACGTTATAAAAATTATGATCTGAACTGCCAACTCACTGAAATAACTCATCAGTACTCATAAAACAAGGTACCAGTAATGCAGAATAAAAGTGAAAAAATGAGTCTAATATTCTCAAAGCTTCCTTTTACCTTCTTCCTAGATCTCATGCTCCTCAGTGCAACGACCTGGATGAGGAAACAGAGAGTGTTGTCAACAAGTTTCCTGAACAGAGTGCACCGTTAGCAAGTTTGCTGATGACACAAAACTGGGAGGAGCGGCTGACACATCAGAAGGCTGTGCTGCCATCCAGCAAGACCTGGACAGGCTGAAGAGCTGGGAGGGGAGAAATTTTATGAAATACAACAAGGACAAGTGTAAAGCCTTGCACCTATGAAAGAATAACCCCAAGTACCAGGTTGGGGACTGACCTGTTGGAGAGTGGCATAGGGGAAAGGAACCTGGAGGTTCTGGTGGACAGCAGGATGGCCATGAGCCAGCAAAGTGCCCTCGTGGCCAAGAAGGACCTTGGAGTGTATTGGAAGGGGAGTAGCTAGTAGGTCAAGAGAGGTCCTCCTGCCCCTCTACTCTGCCCTGGTGAGGCCTCATCTGAAATATTGTGTCCAGTTCCGGGACCCTCTGTTCAAGAAGGACAGAGAACTGCTTGAGAGAATCCAGTGCAAAGCCATGAAGATGATGAAGGGAGTGGAACGTCTCCATTAGGAGGAAAGGCTGAAGGAGCTGGGTCTCTTCAGCTTGGAGAAGAGGAGGCTGAGGAGTGACCTCTTTAATATTTATAAACCTCTCTCCTGGTTTTAGCTAAAACGACCAATTCTCTTAAGTGATTTTTACTTCCCACTTTAGTGTCTTCACTTTCTGAAGTTAGCAGCATGTTTTTGCAGACAGTGTGTGCTACGGGCGGTGATAACGCCTGATGTTCACAGTTACTGCCTGGGACTGGGATGCAGAAAGCCTCTTGCTGATACTTATTCCTACAGTGACCAAGGCCACTGCTGGCTCTTGTGTGCCACGCTGGGGGTGCCGGGTAGTAAGAGGGATCATGAGGGAGTAAAAGGTTGCACCTCTGGAGAGTAATAGACAGGACAGGGGACCAATGAGAGTATTATTTAGTATAAATTGAGAGTTTCTAGCCCTTTTCTGCAATGGTCGGCATCCTGGGAGGAGTCTGTCCGATCTCCTGGTTTTGATCCGGATCCTGAGTTCCCGAATCCAGCTCCCTGTATCCAGATTCCACTGCCACTGATCCTGGGGCTTCCCCAGTGCCTCCTGCTCTGCAGCACCAGTGGGCATTGCTACCGGGGTGAAGCTGGGTTCCATAACAGGCCTATATAGAGATGTATATAGTTCTTTATTTTTTTATCATTTCACTATTATTTAAATTATTGTTTCATTAAAACTGTTTTAATTTTTTTTTTCTAACCTGTAAGTCTCTCTACCTCATTCACTTTTCCTTCCCATTTCGAGGGGAAGAGGGAGTTAGAGAGCGTCTGTCTGCATTTAGTGGCTGGCCCAGGCCTAATCTGCTATAATATGTCAAGGGTGAGTGTCAGCACGACAGAACAAGACTCTTCTCAGTAATGTCCGATGATAGGACAAGGTGCAAGCTGAAGCATAGGAGGTTCCACAAAAACATTAGGAAAATCTTTTTCGCTATGAGGGTGACAGAACACTGGAACAGGCTGCCCAGGGAGGTTGTTGAGTCTCCTTCTCTGGAGACATTCAAAACCTGCCTGAACGCGTTCCTTTGTGACCTACTGTAGGTGATCCTGCTCTGCCAGGGAGGTTGGACTCAATGATCTTTTGAGGTCCCTTCCAATCCCTAACATTCTGTGATTCTGTGAGAAGATTTCTGTCTTATTGTCCAGAGCAGACACTATCATGATAATGTTTATTCAGAGAGAGAAACAAATTGGTAATACTTAATACAAAAGGAGATATGACTTGGAACAGTGGTTTGGCTTGCCTCAGTTAAGAAGAACATCCAGCCTAATGAACACAGTGCCAGGTTATACATATATACACAAAGGTAGTTCTTCAGGCACTGAGCTGATGTAAAAAGAGCACTAGATAGAAGACTGGAGGTTGATTTTCTTATGTTATGGTCTTTGAAGGTGTCCTTCACAGCATTACAACATCAAAATGTCACCTAGCCTTGGATTAATGACATTTAAATACTTATTTTGATAGTTTTATTGAGCTAAATTTTACCTTTGGAAATGATGTGTGCTTAGTTATGATTGACTTCTTTGCCTAAGGCAAAAATAGCCATTTCATGGCTATGAAGTTGCATATGGCACTTAAGCAGATGAGATATAGCTTATATGCTGTAATGGTATTATGCAACTGCAACACGCTGTGCTGGCATGCAGACCACTGCATATGCTACAGTCCTGGCTGGAGGAGGAGGAGACGAGCCAAGGTAGCTCCAGAAGTCACATTTAGCTCCAAAGGTTCCTTAGGACAACATGCACACTCAGTCCATACCCATGTTACCTGCAATGGTGGGGAACTACCATTCAGTAGTTTTGACCCTCCCTCAGACTTTCTTTTCCCCTCAAAATACTAAACATATAAGCTGCTCCAGTTAAGAACTAGGAACTGGAATGATATTTTCATCTGACTATAATTAGGATAGCTGCTGTTAATATTTATAAAAAATAATTCCATAAAGAGATGCCATGAAAACAATAAAATGTCAAAATCATAAATGTTCATTTAAAAAACAGAACCTGTTTGTAGGAATGTTTCCAGTATTTCCCAGTTTTCTTATCAGGAAAAAATATTTGTGTGTTTTTTGTTTTTTTTTCTGTTCTAATTCCAAACATCTGTGAAAGATACACCAGTGTACATGAGCCAAGCAAGGAGCTAGAATCTGATCCAAGCAAGTTTTATCATCCTGGTTTCCTATGCTCATAATTTTTAGTACAAGATAATTATTAGTTTTTCTGTTGATCATCAGCTTATTGAAGAGATGTAACTTCTGCTTACAAAACCAAAATATAGAAGACAATGAGGAAAATATTTTTGTTACAGGTTTCTCTGTTCAAACACACATAAACTCACCATAGAGCATTTAACTCAGTAAGGTTTTTAAGGTTAAAAATACTTCTGTGTATTTAATTCTTACCAGTGCAGGAGTGTATCAACTGCCCATTCAAGCTGTTTTCAGAGAGATTCAAAGTTAAGGCAGTCAGACTTCCACTTCTTTGTATTGAATACACTTTCTTAACCATAGGGAGTTAGCAAAATAAAAACATATTTTACTCATCTTTTTCATCTCTAGATACTGTTTCATACTTGCTGTGCATTGTTGCTGAGAAGGTGATCTGTGAATTCTAGTTCTAGGGTTTTAATCACCTGAGAATCTGCAGATTTCCACTGTCCAATAAAAATCCCTTGGACTTTGGAACAGGCTGCCCAGGGAAGTGGTGGGGTCACCTCCCTGGAGGTATTTAAAAGATGTGGAGACATAGTTCTTAGGGACATGATTTAGTGGTGGACCTGGCATTTCTAGGTTAGCCTAGCAACTCCCCTTATTCATGTGATATTCCAAGATATTTTTTTTAAAAAAATATTTTTGCTTTTTTCAATTCAATCTGCTGAACAGTGTCAAATGGAGATAAAAATAAGAGGACAAAAAAGTAAAAGCATTGTGCAGAACAAAAAGCTTAATTTATCAGGTCAGAAAATCCAGTCTTCCTGAAGCTGGTATTATCCCATTTATAAGCTAGTTCACATACTTAAGCACCAAAGGGTCTTTTCTTGGGTACTATCCGAAGTATCATCTCTTAATCTTGACTGTAATTTTTTATGGATGTTTAACCTGTGCCAAGACTGCGACATTTAAATCAGTGGAGGTTTCTTATTTTGATCCTCTTCTTGTATAGCTTTTACAAGGAGTACCTTAAAGCTTAAGTGTCACACATTCCTCATGTAAGAGGGAGACTGGCAAATTTATGAGGACATATACACACTCAGAGAGCAATTGATTGCCATTAAAATGGTTGAAGTATGTTCACACAGATGTGAAATACAGACGGAGCAGGCTGTACAGCTTAAGTGCTCTACTAGATAGTTCGTTTTATAGCTGTTTTTTTTTCTCTGATTTAAAAGCATTTGGTATACAGCAGCAAATTTATTGTGTTTGGGTTTTGTTTTGTGTCTTTTTAAAAATCTTACACATGTGATAACTCCGCATGTAGTTTCCCATATTTTAACAGTGAGGAAAAAAATAAGGAAAAGTCATTAATAATTCCACAATAACAATACTTCTTGTATTCTTTATGCTTTCCTTCTTTTCAACCATTTTATAAACACAAGACAACACTGAGAAAACTGCTTTGAGTCTGATAGATTTTAAACAGACAGAGAAATGCAGACGCAGGAAAGGTCCATATTTTTTTGTCAGGAGTAGAGAAGACATGACAGCTTATATTTCAGTGCAGGCTAGCTAGCAAGTTGAGACTATAGCTCCTCTCTGGCATGCTTGTGAATTCTATGAGAAACTCAAGAAAGCCTCTGGATTTTCACTCCTACAGCTGCAAGTTCAAGCTGCATTCACACCCTCTCCTATATGTGTATATGTGTAGGTGTAACAGTCACTCTCTAAACCCTGTATAACCCACCACACAAAAGGATGCACAGCGGGATTGTGGGAAAGGCCAGTGTCACAAAGCAGACCCAATTTTTCTGTATGATGAGCTCATGTCTTTCCTCTCCACACAGATTCCCAGATTTTAAACTAGCAGGTGCCACTGCAGTCATCTGGCCTGATTCTTTACTCAGACATTTCAGCTCATCGATAGGCATTTTAGGTCTGGAGTAATGATCTAAGCTGGAACTGGAATCCTCCTAAACCATCTGTGTTGGAGACTGCTGGACCAAAACACAGCACTTACAAATCTGATGAATGCACAGGGATGTAGTCCCACAATATGGCACCCCAATGGACCATATGGAGTACCCAGTGATTAGGCAAAAAAAGATATTCAAGCATAAAAATGTCCTTTTTTCTTTTGGTTTTTTTTTTGGTTTTTTTTTGGTATATATTCCCTTAACTCTCGTAGGCCTTGTGATTGCTGAGTACCCTACATGGAAAAATCTCCAAATGGGGATCAAGAAACATAAGGTAAGGCACATGTCTAGATTTGAACTAGTGTCCTTATAATTAATTAAGAGACATAAGACCTTGCATAGTGTGACTGATTTAAGTATGAATGTGATGTCTAAAATATGTCAGATGAATCACTGTTTTTTTCTTTTCCTTTTTTATAAAAGGAGCATAAGATGAGTCACCTGGATTTAGACACTACATTGGACATATCTGTTTAGGTGGCTTGAATTTCACCCTGAGCTTCAGACACTGTCAGGTCACTTTTTGGTAAATTTAATACCTGAAAATGGGCAGACCTCTCACCTTCCATATGTTTAGAGCAATGGAACGTATCCCTGTGCACAGTCAATACACATGGGCTATTGTCTTTAGCACTAAGTGAAGAAAAAGATTTACAGGTCAAAATACAACGTTAGGAAAGCCTGTTTGCCCCAATGTGAATGTGACAGGGGACACAACAGCCTGCATTTTATCTGCAAAAAATGCCACATGCTGACACTTGTGCGTTGCCAGAAATAAGAAGCATACAAAAGTGTTTTCTGTATATGACAGGCAGAAAAACCCTGAATATAGAAAAAGTATCCTGATTTTCATGAGTTCTAAAGGAACCTTAAAAAAACCCAACCCTGCATGAAATGGAACTCCCAGTAAAAGAATGTAAATTTTCATATACCATAAATCAGTGCTTATATGAATTAAACATATATTTGTGACTTAAGCCTCATGGAGGCCTTAGCATTTTTTCAAAAAGAGAGGACTTCTGAATAACTTTTCTAACCAATCTCTTAAACCACTGGGAAAGGCTTATTATTATTATTATTTTTGCCTTAGATCAAATAAAATTTAATAATACACCTTGCAGCTGAATTCTTAAGGTTAAAAATTTGAAAGATGTTATATCTATCTATATAGCTATATCTGTCAACATATTTTTTTCCTGAAAGACTTTAAATCATGCTTATACGCTTCTCTGGAATTCACTGGAATTTTCTGCACTTATTGCAGCAGTCTGGTGAGCAGAAACATTTTCCAGTATTACATTTCAGTACATTTCAGTACTGATTTGCTGGTTTGCCTTCTGTTTGTTTCCTTTCCTGTATTTTGTTACAAATTTATAGTAGCTATACAACAGTAAATTTTGCAGCACTTGAAAACAGCCAATGGGGTTGCTTTTAGCACGTCTATTAATTTTCTGCTGTCTTCTTCATTTCCGATGTTTTATTTGACATATATTGTTTACGAAATGTTTATTTCTTGATAAGTACTTTAATCTTGTTTGTTTCTTGATTTTACTTTAATTTAGGAAAGAGCTCATCTGGTCAGATCTTAAGGGTACCTATGACAAACCTTTAAGAACATACATCAACACCAAGACAGCTGCTTTTCAGGCACTAGCTAATAGACGGAAGCAAATGAATCACAACAAATAATCTAGTCGATAAGCTAGATTCTCTTTTTCCTCACATTTGTTCAACAAATAACACATGAAGCAATGTTCTGCAGATTGATGATTTGGGAAATTCAGCCAGGGCTCCCTGACCAAAAGTGGCCACGTGAAGTTGTTCCCATTCCTTTACATAATAAAAGCAGTTGACTTTCTCACAAGGCTGCACTTCCCGTCTTGCGCCCGATGTTCAGGGAACAAGCCTGTGCTATAATTTGGACAGATGGCTGCAGCACAGGTTGCTGCAGTTTCTACCTTTAGCTCCAGACGTGCTCATTCAACAGCCAAGGTGGGGCTTTTATATAAGCACAATATAACACAGAGGCTTCTAAGCGCAAAGCTGAGGCTTGATTACAGTGAGTTCTCAGAGGTGCTACTCTGAAAACAATTTTCCGTGTAGCTTTCTGCAAATGAAGTGGAGTCTTTGTGGAGAATCAGTGCAATAGGGAGGAAAATAGTTGAAGCAAAACAACTCATCATTTTAAAAATCATCTCAAACATTTTTTTTTGCACAATTAGACTCATTCTAGTATGGGTCTTGTTCTGTAATGGAATTCACTTCTTAAAAAAACCCAAATAAATAACTATGCTATAAAAATATTAAAACTCCCATTTTCTTTGTAAGGATTAAAATACACTCAACATCCTATTCACTGTGTTAATTGACAAGGCTGTCTGAAGGGTGCCATAGAGCTTCTTGGCAGAGATATGCTTTTAAATTAAAGCTAAAGACATGGACTGTGCTTAAAATGGGGCTGATGCTTTTTCTGTCAGATCGCAAGCTGAGTAACTGAAGTTAAGAGTTACACACAATCTGATGTCCTGTGTTTCAGTGTTGCGTCCTTTAGACCGTGGTAGCAGAGGGACTTCTGGGGAGACTGTCAGCAGTTTGGGATGAGATGACTGTGGTTGCACCACCCAAGATGACTGTGGTTGCACGACCCAAGCTGCAGAAGGCAAAGAAAGAGAATAATGGACTGCTCACTGAAGGAGATCAGGTGCTAGACTACCTGAGGAACCCAAAGGTGCACAAGTCCATTGGCCATGATGAAATGCATCTGCAGGTCCTCAGGGCAGTGGTGGATGAAGTGTCTAAGATGCTATCCGTCATACCTGAGAAGCCATGAGTGTCCAGTGAAATTCCTGATGACTGGAAAATGGGAAACATAACACCCATTTTTAAAAAGACAAGAAAGGAAGACCTAGGGAACTATAGGTCAATCAGTCTCATCTCTGTGCCTGCAAAATCATGGAGCAGATCCTCCTGCAAACTACATTAGGACACACAGAAAATAAGGAGATGGTTGGTGACGGCCAATTGGAAATAGATGTTCTTTACAGTCCTTTCCAACAGAAACAATTCTATGATCTTTATTTTTTTTTTGTCATGGTTGCCACCAGACAGAAATCCTCCATGAGAAGGAATGTGGGGACCCAAACAGTACTCCAGCATAAGAATGCAGCTGTACAGGCTTCTGGCTGCAGAGAGTGCCTGAGCCTCTGCCTCCCAGAGGCTGCAACTGACAGTGCCTGAGTGAGGTGCACTCAGCTGGATGACCTTCTCTGCCTCGTGGCAGAGCTAAAGGGAGAAGTGGAGAGGCTGCAGAGCATCAGGGAGTGTGAAAGAGAGAGAGATTGGTGGAGACACTCCCTAATGCACACACAGCAACCTCCACATGCAGCAGGGGATCCCTGCCCCTCCCACCATCAGGTCAAAGGAGGGGATCTAAGAGATGGGGGGAATAGAAATAGGGCCTGGCTCGGAGAGGCAGATGAGTCCCTGCCCGGCCTCCTTCACCTGCCCAGTTGCCTCTGCAGAACAAGTATGGGGCTCTGGAACAGGAGAGCCAAGGATGTATGAATTGCTGTGCACCCATGGGGCTGACTACGGTGAGCAAGTCAGCCCCATGAATTAGGACTGGTTCAAAAAGAAAGAAAAAGGAGGGTTGTTGTCATTGGCGACTCCATCCTCAGGGGAACAGAGGGTCCCATCTGCCACCCGGACCCAGCCCACAGGGAAGTCTGTTGCCTCCCTGGAGCTCAGATTAGGGATATTACCAAAAACCTCCCTAGTTTAATGCATCCTGCTAATTACTGTCCATTGCTGGTTGTCCAGGTTGGCAGTGATGAGGTCAATAAAAGTAGTACTAAGAGAATTAAAATGGACTTTAAGTCACTAGGCCAGTTGATCAAAGGATCGGGGGCACAGGTAGTTTTCTCTTCTATCCCTTCAGTAGAGGGTAGGAATACTGAAAGGGACAGAAAAGTACATGCAGTTAATGCATGGCTTAAAGACTAGTGCCACCAGAACCGTTTGGGGTTTTATGATCATGGGGAAGTTTATGCAGCACCAGGCATGAGAAATATAGATGGAGTGAGGCTGTCTCAGAGAGAGAGGAGAATTCTTGCTGGTGAGTTGGAGGTATTAATCGATAGGACTTTAAACTAGGTTGGAAGGGGGAAGGGGATAAGTATCCCAGGTTTAGATGTCAAAACAATGACCCTGCTTAAGTGCATCCACTCCAACATGGATGGCACAAACAGCGGTAACAGATGCTTCTCAATTAAGTCTCTGAAGTGTCTGTATACCGATGCATGGGGAATAAGCAGGGGGAATTGGAACTCTGTGTGCGGCATTGCGGTTACAGAGACATGGTGGGACAACTCACATTACTGGAATGTGGGCCTTGATGGCTATGTCCCTTTTAGGAAAGACAGGCCAACAGAGTTGCTATTTACGTGAGAGAGCAACTGGAATGTATTGAGATATATCCAGGGACGGATGAGGAGCAAGTCGAGAGTTTTTGGGTGAGAATTAAGGGGCAGGCTAGCATAGGTGATACTGTGGTGGGTGTTTATTACAGATCACCTGATCAGGAGGAGAAAGTTGATGAATCCTTTTACACGCAGCTGTCAGTAGCCTCTCTATCGCGGGCCCTGGTTCTCATGTGGGATTTCAAATACCTGGATATTTGCTGGAAGGCCCACACAGCCAGCCATCCTCAGTCCAGGAGGTTCCTCCAGTGCATCAAAGATAATTTTTTGATGCAAATGGTGAATGAACTGACCAGGAGAGAGCGCTGCTGGACCTTGTGCTCACCAACAAGGAAGGTCTGGTTGAAGCAGTGAAGGTTGAGGGCAATCTTGTCTGCACTGACCATGAGGTGGTAGAGTTCAGAATCTTGTGCGATAGAAACAGAATATCTAGCAGGATCGCAGCACTGGACTTC
>NW_009707323.1:100667-125462 GCF_000703405.1 Apaloderma vittatum | reverse complement strand
TATATATATTATATAATACATATATATGTAGGCATGAGATACGTACCGAGGTTTCTGCTCCAGGCAGGGGCCTGAAGGCAGCAGGGCTCAGAGATGGTCTCTTCTGAAGCCATCTGCCATATCCCATCCCTCGACTTGGCCATTTCCAGGGCTCACGAATTCCCCCCATGTTTTACAAGAAAAGGGTTCTGTGATTTTTCAGCTTGATCTGAAACATGGGTCCAGGCTGCAGCCTGGCCAAGTGGCTCATAGGACGGGGCAAACAGCATGAAGCATCGTCAAGGAGCCTCGGGACGGCCCTGGAGCACTGCACTGAGTTGGTCAACAAAAAAACAGAAGGGAAAAAGGGCTGGATTTGATTTTATTTTGAAACAAGCCAAGCCTTGCTGAGCAAAATCACGAATATTAACAGATAAGCATGGAGAATTGGGGCTTGGGACCGAACCAGGGAGCTAAGCTTTTGACAGCACAGCTACATTGCAATTTCAAACAACTCTGTATTTTTTTTCCCCCCTTTTAAATTTGCTGTTTCCCTCTTGGTTCATAACCAAGATATATCCTCTTAAAGATGAAGGGTAAACACTGCATTTGAAAAACGCAATAAAAATCCATTTGCCATTTTTTTTCCACCCCCCAACAAAAAGCAAACTATTTGCATAGCGATCCCCAGGCCGCCCTTTTCCTCCCCACGGACAGGCTCCGATGCTTCAGAAACACAAAGAGCAGAATACAAATCAGTTCCTACTTCCATGACATCCCATGATTTCAGCTGAGAGCAATTTACTTAAGATGTATTTCTTCAGCTGGGAATACGCAGCACCAGTTCTCCTTATTGTCCTGGACATTTCACCCACTAAACCATTAGTTTTCCTCCGAGGACAGAAGTAAATAGCACAATTTGTTCTCACAGAAGACTAGCTGTTTCTGAAATGTGAAGAAGCTCATGGCAAATGGGCAGAATGCTAGGAATAAATAAGAAAAACGGGGCAGCAGAAATAAATCTTCTACGATGACTTCTCTCATTCATTTAAATGGGAAACAGTCTTTGCTGTTGCTTGCGGGAATCAAGACGCAGAAAATCTTGCAAGTTCCAGAGAAAATATCTTGAGTTCATCGGTAATTTTCTACGCAGATGTGAAACAGAAACTTTAAAGAAAAACCTGAAGATGCAGCCTTCCAAAACCAGCTAGCAGTTTAAGAAAATTATATCAGCAAGGGAAGAAAAGATGTATGCCACAGTCATTTAAACAACAAATGGTTTTGAATGTGTAAGTAAACCAATGAAAGCTCTAAATCTTATTCTATTTCTTAGAAAGCTACTGCTACACCAAGGCAGGAATTAAATAGTACGTACTGTACCCTATTTTACAAAAAAACCCAACAATAATTTAATCTCAGGGATTTTCCAACCTAAACAATTCTATGATTGATTCTATACCTCACTTGTCTGAATTCTTCCTGACTTTTCAGATGATTTAGGTAATTTTTTTCCCCCTCATACTTACTGGGGCAACCTGAAGGGGAGTTGTCATCGAAGCTGCACAATCAGAAAGAAGAGGCAGTATTACACAAAGAAAACTCTGGTTAGAAACATTGGTTTCTAAGTATTTCTGGATTTTAGCTGGTAGCAGGAGGAAGATGGCTCAGGTCAATTAGTGTATCTAAAGAAGTGAAAACCTGATCTCCTGCCGCAAGTAGCAAGCTCGGGTGCCCTTCCTGGTGCTGCTCCTTCCTACGACCCCCAGCAGAAGCCTGACCCCTCTCATCCTCCTGAGCCCTGTGACAGCACATACAGCGGGACCTGCAACACAGGGAATGTCTTCTCCAAAAGGGTCTTTTCATTCCTTTTCTCCATATCCTTTGGGCCAGAGAGGAATTAAAAGAAACCCTCATAACCAAACATAGTCAGAGAAGGTGGTCCCTCAGAAATACTGCATTTCAGTAACAAAATTCCAGGAGTTTGTTGAATAATTTCTGATTTATTCTCCTCAATATACGCAGCGATTTCACTACCCAAACAGCATCTTCATTCCCAACCTGACAAACTGATTGATCACTCTTGTTATATGTCTCAGAGGTTCTTCACTGAATTTTGAAGAGAAGATGTGAAGGGCGAAATAAATCCAGGAGATAAAGTGGCTGAAATTAGAAACCTTCAGATTTAAGACCGAATTACAACACTTCACCTTCTTCTCTGACTTTAAACCAGGGGAGACGTGAGCATTGCACAGGCACTAACAGGACAGGTTGTGGAGTAGAGCGACGCACAAGTTCCAGTAAAAATAACCGATTTAAACTTTCAAAACATTTCACACGCAAGTGCCTTAGCAACGACACGCCTTCCTTTTATATTCAAGCAAAGTTAAAGTTGGATTCTTTTAACATCAGAGGGGAAAACAGGTGACTGTAAATATGGTTATGTGATGGTGAGCTTGTACCTATCTACAAAGACAGAAGCTGGGGATTAGCGGAATGCATCCGCTGCTGTTTAGATTCCTCCAAACGTGGACATATTTAGGAATTTGGTCCATAAACTTTAAGGATTATTCAATTAATCTTTCTATTCAAGCACAATAAGCTCCATTAAACGTTTTGTCTGTAACAATGTCACCAGGCAGCCATAAGGAAACACCCCCCCGAGTCTCTGCAGGGAGCACGCGGCAATTTTTGTGACAGGGATTGTCATGGGAATGGAGATGTCACATGTCACAACTGCAGCTTTCCAAAGGGAGAATTAACTTTTGCAAACCTTCAGGATCCTACAGAAGGAAGACTGGAGATTCTCCTACCTCTGCATGTGAAGAAGTTGCCCTTCCAGAGTTTTATAGTGAATAAAAGCACTTGAGCGGAGGATGCCCAGTGCCGGGACTGGGGACAATCTGCAGGAGACCTACGCATCAGGCATGGAGGAACAGCGAAATAAGCAGCTCAGCAACAGGTTGTCCACCTGGACAACAGCACCACAAGAAAGCCCTCGGGCAACTCTGGGAAAAGACAAAGCAAGAACGAATGAGATCATTCGGGTTTAAAATGTGAATAAACCCAGCTTCCAAGAAGCTGCAGGCAGAGCAATACAGTATTAAATCAGTGCACAGAAAAATGCTTCACCTACCTTTCTACCAGATCTTAAAGCTGGTAAGAAGAAAGCAGGAGTGGCCCAGCAATGTCAGCCTGGCAGAAGATGTTAAGATACATCGGGGCTGAAGCTCAACTCAGCCATTTCAACCCGAACGCAGCAGAGAGTTCTGTGGTGGGGGTGTCACGGCGTTCGTGGGGAGCCCATGGGTTCAGATTCCGTAAGAATTCGAGAAGTTTTGCCCAGAAATGGCTTTAGACATGTTTACCAGCCCACGTATCACAATTTCCCACGTAATTGCCAAGAAAGATTGGTCTCGCACGCAGCCTTGAGCTTCCTCTCTCCTCCGACACCACTTCACTTACATTTATGTCTGTTATTCTCATACAGCTGTGTTAGCACCAACATGTTACAGAACCATAATTAAAAAAAGGAGCAGTTCAGATACCTTCGGCCAGTGAACCAGTAAATCAGGTCGTTCAAATACAGGAGAGAACCCTTTTTAAAGGAGAGTGTTCCTCTAGCAAACAAAAAGCACCAAGGAGAGCACATGTCAGACAAATGCAAGACAAAGGAAGCTTCACAATACATTTTTCTAAGTATTAATGAAAAATTCTGTCCACATAGACTCTTGGTAGTGTCTTACATTAAATTGCAGCACTTGGATCTAATCAACCTAACAAGCTCTCAAAACAGGTGTATATAAACCATAACCTCCTTTCTACAAATACATTTTTATTAGGATACTGCGGTTTCCAAAGCAGATGCTGTGAAGCCAAAAAGGAATAGGTTTTATTCAGGACTTTTCTTCAGGAATGCATTCTGCAGATAGTCTAATATAAATGTCAACCAGGGAGAGGATTTCACCTTAGCAATATTCAAAGGTTAGGACAATATGTCAATGGAGATACTTTGTTAGTGCCAGCACAATGGATATATAAACACCTGCAACAGAGAATCAGGAAAAGCAACTTTAATAAATTGAAAACTCACTTAGAAGGTGTTTATAAAATGCATTAAGTTTCTCCTTCAGCAAGAGGGAATCTGTTGTTGGAGTGGAAAGACAATTAAGCTGTTGAAAACAGCTATTTTAAAATCACAGCCAATACCCAGGCTCCACACACAGTTTCCACTGTAGCAAATTTCTGTCCTGATCATTAATTTTCATGCCTGAAAGTAGTCTTGCATATTTTATTCTCATTTAGAATACCTGAGAACAATAAATGCCAAAACAAGGAATGGGTGCTCTGTAAGTTCACCCAAAGTGATTAATACCTCTTAACTTCAAAGCAACAACAGGACATGTCTGAAAGAAATGATGAGCAGACATGTAAATCTTCCTTAATTACGTGCCTTTGTAACACAGGAAAAAAAATGGGTGGGAACTTGAAGAAGAAATAATCAGCCAGTGAAATCACAGAGTAGTGGAAAGGTCAGATTCTTACAGTCTAAACATTGTGAATTACAAGAAATATAAAGCGTTAACATTCCAAATGGTTTCTTTTTGACAGAGGTTTTAACGAGAATGGCAAAACAGAAAGCCATCTGTCCTCATGGCAAAACTTGTAATGGTGATATTCTCCTCCTCTTCAAAAACCTCTTCAATAAGTGAAAAGACGCTTCTGCACCAGGACCGTGAAGGATCCGATTCACGTTTGCACATGATACTTTTCAAGCATTTTGCACCATCAGTTGGTTTCCCTGCCATTTCTCCATTCAAAACCAACTGTGCCGGATTTTCACCAGCTGCCCTCTGCTGTGACTCCTGCTTCCCACTTGGTTGGTAAAACTCCCATCCAAACTCTCGAGCAGGCAAGGAGTAATCAGGAAAGAAGCGCGAACAATTACAAATAAAAGCTAAGCAAGCCTAGCTAAATGATGAGATTTTTTCAATCTGCCATTAAAAAGTGTCCCTATTAGCGAAAGAGCCTGAATTTATTTTTCCTCTGTAACTCTCTAAAACCCAATTCACCCTTGGCCAAAGATGCCGGGAGCTTGGTCCCAGCCCTGGGGCTGTGCTGGGAGAGTGAGCACCAAAGTGACTTCTGCAGCTTTCTCACCCGGCTCTCAGCAAGCTCCACTAAGGACATCTCGAGCCCTAGATGGCATTTCTTCACTTAACGACTCTCGTTAGCAATGTGTCTAATGATTTTAATTCCATGTGAAAAGCAGTATTTTTAAAGCTTCCCAGCGTTTCTTTACTAATGTGCCTCAAATACACCCGGGAGAGCTGTGGCTCCCAAGTGTGGAAGTGTCTTATTCTGTTCTTGGCTTCTCTACTGCACATTTCACCAAGGATGCAGAAGTTTGATTTTCCATAAGAACTAGAAAACAGACGTTTTTGTGTCTTCTTTCTTTTTTTTTAATATATCACTAACCACTATCAGTTTTTGGTAAGTAGCAGACAAATAACATGCACTACTTCAAGGTGATTACATCTGAACCTATCTTTAAAGGAGCCTCATACCGATACCAAGTGGTTTTAACAAGTCCTCCTTTCTATGTTTAAAAAATAATCACCTCATCATGGTGTTTTACCACTGCACTTCCTCTTTCTCTCTTACTACATCAAGCCCCATAGGAACCAATCATTTCTATGCAAATGCTGCATAACAGAAATATAACTTCTCCACAACCTGGCTTTCCTTGGGGAAACCAATCTGCTTTCTGTGTTCGGACTTGATGATCTCAGAGGTCTTTTCCAGCCTCAACAATTCTGTGATTCTGTAATACATACAAAATAAAACCTTTGTGGTTTCCAAGCAAAGCACTAAGCTGCAAAATTTTATGATATGAATAGCCTTCTGCATCATTTACATATTTATGTATAGCTTCTGAGTTGTGCAGTATTTTTGGAGGCACAAGAATAATCTCATTTACGCAGCAACTGGCACTGGCCAGATTTAATAATTGGAGGTAACTGGTACAAACACTAAACAGACCTTATCAACCACCTGTAGTAGTAAGCAAGTAGTAAAGGAAGAAGAGGCTCTGTCTGGCATTACTTAAAGCCTTCAACACTCCTCCTGAATGCATAAGCTGTGCTATATTACGTTCACGCCAGCCACCAGGAGTCTCCTTGCCTTTCTAAAAAAACTAAACTTCCAGGGAAAACTATAAAAACGTGGGCTATTTATTTCTGGGAACCTTTGAATTAATACATGGGGTCCCTGGTGTTCGGCAGCACTGCTAACGCTCTCCAGAGTGTAAGACTTTAAAAGTCAGTTGGACAATGTAGCCTGTCCAGATTTGTGCCCAATTACCTGAAGCAAATAAATAAACATGAACCCTTTGTATGCACAACACTAAAAAAATAAGTATCAACAGCTATTTCCAGTGAGCCTGCACTGTTTGCTTTTGCACGTCACATGGTGGATTCGATCTTTCCTGATCTTAAAAAGTCGCCATATCAAGAAAGCAAGCCCCTGAGAGGAGCTGCTTCTCTCTAAACACCACCAAAGTGTCTTTTCACGGCTTTTCGGGACTGTCCGGGAGGCAGGAGTTAGTCCTCACTGCAATGGCTGCAAGCAGATGCAGAGCAGCAGGTCCTCAAGGGTATTTGCAGAGCAGGTGTTTGGGTAAATTTGCAGTCACGTGAAGCACCACAAACTGCCGCGCTGCTGTACTGCCTGTCCGTTTGGCACTTTGGAGGATAGCAATGCCAGGGGAAAGGATTTCTTCACGTAAGAAGGCTCCAAAGTAGGCTTTGAACAGAGAGAGGTGCTGAAGCGCACAGCAGTGACAGAGCTTCTGCCTAGCAAAGGTTAATCCAGGGAGGAATGTATGCTGGGAAACCTTAGTTACACAATTACCGGCTCACATGGAAAATGTGATTGAATACAGACAGAATGTCAGATTTCCTAAAATAGTGCCTTGCTGACCAGGAGGTGCAGTTGTTGCTAGACGCATACTTTCAAAACAAGAGATCTGATTCACTTTCATCCCAAACAGACACAGATCAGACCATTCGTGCTCAGGATGACAGTGGATCTCCCAAGCAAACACACACGTTTCCATCCTTACCTCCACTGGCAGAGTTCAGCCTCCTGAAAACCCACCTCTTTATCTCTTGTGCTTAGGGATCCAACCACCAGAATCTCTCATGCTTCAGTTCTCCACCTGAAAAAAAAAAGAGAGAGAAAAAATAAATATATTATTGCACTTTTCTGCTTAACATGACTGAAGAGAATGCGCAGAAGAAGGTATGAAACCTTGCAGACCAGTAGATATAGGGGCTAGGTAAGACAAAATCTAGCTCCAAAACAAGCTCTAGCCACAGAGACTATGGTAGATTCTGAGCATCAAGGTGTTCTGAATGTAAAAGGAATACATGGCGAATTGTTAACTCCAAACTAGAATAATCAAATCCTTCACCTTTTAAGAAAATGCACAGAATTGGAAAAAAAAAGAAAAATCTGTCTGAAATATAAAATTTCACTCAAGTAAGAGCTGCCCAAAAGTAGTTGCAAAGAAATTCCAACTTTCTAAAGTTTCACTGTGAAAACTGCTAACTGCACACAAATTAAGTTTAAAAAAATGGCTCATAAAATAACCCGTAACGATCTAAAAAAAAAGTTCATGTTAAATTAAGCAATGTTTTTTCCTTCTTTTCATCAAAGCCCTTGGTTGTACTTCACCTGAAATTGTTCCTCTCTCTAATCTTATCCGTGGGGAGGTGAATGAAACCAAGTACATTGTTTCTGGTTGATGAAGCACTTTAGCCTCCCTCAATAGACTCATCTTTCCATTAATAACACAGTCCGACCTCTAATAAGAGATTATATCTTCAAAAGTGAAAACAAAGAAGAAGAAGGAAAAAAAATCGATGTACAGGTGACATTATTTGAGGAAATAAATAGAAAAAAACCCCCAACTTTGAGCTAATCAAATAGAAATAAAGCAAAGCAACATGGGAGTCAGCAACGTTTGGAGCCAAATCTCCATCTCTTTGTGGTTGCTTGTGCCTCAGGTATCTCTAGGTTTTTTACTCTTTCTGCCTTTACTGATGTTTTGGGTTCATTTTTTTTACTCTTTCTGCCTTTACTGTTGTTTTGGGTTCATTTTTTTCATTTTGATATATTTCCCTGGCTAAATAAGACTTGTGTGCTAAGTCAGCATATTCTTCCATCGCCCTGGATATGCCATTTTTCCTGCTGCTGGGTGAGCCAGAGCCCCGTTTTTGGAAGAGCCGTGATCGCGGCTGGGTGCCGCGGTTGGGAGCAGTCCCTTATTCCAACAGGAAAGAACCGAGCCCTGATCCATTCCTGTTTGAAATAGCTGGAAGTGTACTTTTATAACCTTGTGGGAATTTAAAAACATTAGCCTAATTAAAAGTGTTGTTCTATTTGTTTTGTCAGGCTCTCCCTTTTATCTGCGTGATAATGATTTTGCCTCATCGGTTCAAGAAGTGTCTGTGGGTGGAAGCAGTGAGTGATAGATTCATATAATGAGGCTCTAAATGACTACAAAAGACTTTACATCGCTGTGAATCATCCATCTACAGTGCTGCATTATTCAGAAATTAATGCAACCCTATAAATGAATAATGATTTCAATGTACTTTTAAAAATCGTTAATGCTCCAGCATTTTTTCCTCCTCTAATCGGAAAATTGATTATGACTATGACTAGACCTATGCTCTTAATTTAACTTACGGAAGGGTAATGTAGAGAAAACTCTTGTGACAACAATGGGAATGGAAAGATTTCCAGGAGATTAGAAATAGGTTTATAACCTTCAAAATTTTCTAGCCAAATTCAGTCGACTTCAGAGGGGATTAACATCAGAAAAAGCCTCCTGAAAGGCTGCAGGGTCTAGAGCCAACTGAATTATTGCTGAAGTCAATGAAAAAGATCCAAAATACATTAGAATATATGCCAAATAACTAAGAATAATACGACCACAGAAAGCATTTTGCTCGTTATTTGTTTTCTCACGTTAACTGTTTTTTTAGAAGACAAGCGGTTAAGCAAATCATAAAGCAAGGAGCTATATGAGCAGTAGAAATAACACAAACTAAGTTCCCAAGCATTCGTCTGAGGATGACCTCCCGGGTAGATTATCTGACGAACAAAATGGGGTGAACACAACCACAGCCTTCATCACAGCGGGATCTATAAAGGGGTTTCACTCCTCTATCTAGATTTTTATTTTTAGAAAATACCAACAGCGCTCTCTCTCTTTGAGACAAAATTGATAAACAGATTCAAGACTGTTGGAGGCAGCGAGTTAACGTAGAGGTAAACAGAGACGAAAAAATTGTAGAGAACAGTCATACAAGTCTTCAGAAACCAGAATAATATCTGATATGATGTATTCACCACTTTTGAGACCCAAATACATGGGCTGCCCCTCCTGCCATGTCACGTACGCAGTGCACACGAGGGTACGTAAGGCAGACAATGCTCCCTGGTGTAGCCCTTCAAGGTTCTTCTATTAAAAGTCACTAGAGCTATTCTGGTTGTTTTAGGAAGACAGAGAGGATGTGACCAAGATTAGAACAGGGTCTATGCGTTTTACTAAAAACTGTGTGGACAACATAAAAATCACTTCTTTAGGCACATGTTTTAAACTAGGTATTACATAAATTATTAAATGCTTTTCTGTTCAACTCATAACAGTGATTTTTAAGAAGCCGACCAAAGGTGAGAAATTGTTCTCTTCACACAAAAACAAGTGAAATGTAATCACTCTCTTCACCAAAAGTCTGTTGAACAAGGTTGCTTTCATGTGCAACAGTAGAAGTAAAAAGGACAGGCATTTAGTGTTTCATTTAAGCTAGACACTTTAAAGAATCTTCAGCCATGGGAAACGTTTTCAATAAAGTTATCTTCCACCACGATTCTGTTATATTCTGCAAGCTCCTATTAAATTATTGTAAATTACTGACGCTATAAAGGACATGAACTCTATGAAGGCTACCGTCACAGCTGTCCCCCTTATTAAAACCTTGTAAAAATCGCTACCACTCGAGCAGCAGAATTGAGTTTGTATCAAAGGCGCAGTGAAATATCGCCACCCACCTATCAAACCGCTGCTCCTTCCAATTACTCCGAGTTTGATAAACCTACCAGCATGTACTTGCGTTATTACCTCATTCCGCTGATAAACTGCCAGCTCAACGTTTTTTTGTCCACAAGTGATTTACTAGGCTGAAAACAATATTGCCTGTCTTAACTCATCTTAGACACTGAGGCTCTATTAAAGGACTGGATGAACGTTGGGGCTGTGCTGTCATCAGATGCTGGGGTCTGGACCACCCTGCTGGCAACAAAATTCATTTCAGGGGTACTCCAAGGAGATCTGCCTTAAGCTCACCCATCCTAGCTATTCTTCCAATTACGGTCCTGCTCTACATATTTAATATGGCAAGTGACATTTTTTCAATATTCTAAAACACAAACGATGACCCAACCCGCTTCCTTTTCCATTAGCTGCCAAGCAATGTTTCTAGTTCTGCACTATGATTACTGGTATTGAGTCAAACAAAATTCTCAGACTCCATGTCCAGGATTATACTCTTTTTTTTTTTCATAGATGGTGAAGAAGAAAGGCTAAAGTTTTTATTTTTTAAAAAACCATAGGTTTAAAGGGAGAAAGATCTTTCAATCTTCCAAGATTGTTTCCCTTCCAAGAAAAAAAAAAATTAATCTCGACAGTAAGTAGCAGCCAGCCATTGAAAAACACATGTCTCATCTTAATATTGGATAGCATTTGCAGTGTCTCCTCTCACAGGTGACCAAAAAGTTAGGCAAGTAACATGAAAATCAGGCTGGCTGCAATTTTCTAATTTATTCAATTTAATAATTTTTGCTATTTTTCCCCTGCAGTGTTACTTGGTCTACTTTTTATTTGTCAACAGTAGCTTCTGATTTTAGTACTCCCTTGACCGAACTCATTAATTAAGAAAAAAGCAAACTGCTGCTACTGCCTAGAAATTATTCTGGGGTTTATTCCAAAAGCAGAATGTGGACTGCGTCAAGGAATTGAGTGAAAAAATCCTAAACTACCTCACAACTCACAAGTGCACGTTTTTTCTTCTGTTTAAAATGAATTCTGTACAAGGGGATGTTCCACTTTTATATAATTAACTTTGGAAAGGGAAAGCATACAAAATCTGGCTCTCCTGTATTTCCAGGATAGCTGGGAACATGGCTATTACTCGTATAAACTCACACAGGAAGAGACATGAGCAATAAACAAGGAATCCAACTCATTTAGTACTTCCTGGACAGACACACAAATGGCACATAAGTCATCTGTCTTGTCCTCTCCTGGTCTTCACCATTAAGAGCTGCCAACGTTAAAATAACTTCGTGTTACTTGTTTTTAAGAATGCCAGGTTCTTGAGGTCTGATCTCACAAGGTCTAGGAAATGCTTTATCTGAAACTTGTACCATTAAACGGGGATTGCCATGGACCATAAATTATTCTCTTTTTAATGTTTAAGACTAGCAAATGTGCCAACTTTTCCATTTCATAGGGGAAGTTCTCTCCAAGAGATGTGTTTTAGTCAAGATCTGCTCCCCTACCTTCAACATTAGCTTTCGTCCTTTACATCAGCCGAAGAAATCCTCTCATGCAGACAAAATAAAATGTTTCGTTTTCCATATTCACGTTATCTTGAAAGATGCCTTCAAGTCCTCCTCTGTCTGGCAGGGAGACCCATTGCTCTTCTGAGCTTCCTAAAGGAACACCTTCCAACACAGAGCAGTTAAAGGATGTGAACTCATCACCATGCGACTACCTCTCACAACCACTTCGCCTTCCACCTCTAGCCCACGAATTCTGCCACTACATCTACTTGACAGAAAACTGCATCATGGAAAGGTCAATCAAAAAAGGGGCAGAGTAATAATCAGGGAAGATTATCTAAATTAATTACACTGAACATTTAAAGCAAAAAAAATTCTATATAGCCTTTCTGCATTAATGACGGATCCTGAAAAGAATCAGAAAATATCTTTTTATTGGAAGAATTTTGGATATTAAACTTTCATTACTCATTTTCTGCATTTTTCTTCAAGATTCTGAAGCACAGAAGTCATTGGATCATTACGTGATGGTTTGCCAGTTATAGCCTTAACTATGGATTTACTACTATTGATTCATAATATAGTAGCGGAGGAGAAATACATCAAGTTGATTAAAAATACCCATTTTATTGAATTCCCCTGTAATGAATTTTCCTCTAGCTGAACAAAAAGCACACTAATGCAATCTAAACTTCTTCTGTAGTAAAGAATCAAAAGCAGCAAAACAGACAAACTACTTGGAAAGTAACAGGCAGAGGTCCAGGGGAGGACACAAAGATGCTCAGAAAGAGTCTGTTTTAGTGACTTACGGAACATGCAGGGACTTGGCTTTTTTTATATGTAAAGTGTTGCTTAGGACTAGCTCTAGATTTACAAAAATATTCAGAAACTTGTTAACAAAGGAAAAAAATATATAGAATTTGCAGAAAGGTTGCAACAAACATGAATGCTATTCCTTTTCTCGTCTGTGTGAAATTAGGTAGATTAATTTCATTCCCAGCTATTGGACTTCTCCTGACTTCCCTGTCACTTAGTTTTCACAACTTTTGGTGCTTTGAAAATTTTTGAAGTACTGTGGCCTGAGTCTTCTAAAACTGAGTGAGTGGTAAGTGACACGACATTTAAAATATAATTTATTATATTCCTGAATTACACATGCATTACTTTTACAGCTGGCGAACCCACAAAGATTTATTAGAGTTTTTGTCACCCCGAGTAACTGGCCAGGTATATTAGTGTATTTTGTAGGACCTACAGATTTCAGTGAAACTCCTTTTTGACACACATATAATCCTGCAAACTTGAACCACCATCAGCTGACTGAATACATGCATATGAGAAATCAATCAAAATCAGTCCTTACTAAAAATCCCTCTGCTGAGGAAATTAAAATAGTTACTTATAATAGAGAATTATCAAACAGGAGATCAAGCTGTCTCTCCCTCAAACAATGAGGCAGTGACAAGTAGACATAGACTCAATAATGAATGAAGTCTAGAGAGTGTGACGAAGGGCACAGCAAAAATAACTATTTTTAAAGTTTGGGGGGGATTGTATTTAGCCTCCCTTCCCTTGACAAACAAAGTTTCTGTTATCAGAACACTTAATGGCTTTGGAGCTCATGGGTTAACTTGAATCAAATTTGAGTGCTGAATAATATCCAGTAATTATTTTCCTACATATTTTGTACTGTGGGTAGCACAGAGAAAAAAAAAGAGCGCCAGCTGTCTCCTATTCATGATGTGACCTCAACCCTTACTCTTCCATTCAAGTACAACTATTTTCCAAAAGTTTGTAAAAGAACATGTTTTGTAAAAATTAAAAAGGTGGTTTCCCTATCCCAAATTCTTGCTGTTCTGTCTTCCAACAATTTTGCCTCGGTCATATGCATTTTCTTGCTAATATTGTTATCCTTGGGATGATTTTCAAGATTGCTCTGTGAGACATCTCTGGATTGTTTCTTCTTATTCTCACAGTCCTGTAAATTATATTGAAGGGCACAGTCCTTTTTTTTTACTATTTTGGCTTTTTTTCCTGTATTTTATTCAACAGAACCATGATTTATCAAGCTCATGACTATGTCTCTGTGCTTTTCTCCAACGAAACATAGCAGCAAAAGATGTAAAGAAAAAATTAAATTGTTCCAATTTTGTAAAACTAAGGGGTTAAGTAAAAGAGAAATCAGGTCGTGAACAGTTTTGTCCTAATAACTATTGATCCTACTGGGGAATTTTTGCAGCAACCAGCATGTAACTGCCAAAATATTCAGCAGAAAGGGATTATAGGTATATGCAGAGATAACATAATCTTCAGATAAATCAGTTAAACAGTCGATCAACCAAGAGATACAAGTCCATAGGAATCCTGGCTTCGTTAGCTTCACTGCTCACTTGCATTTTTTTTTAATAGTGCTTTAATCCTGTTAGATTTCAGAGGCAAAGCAGTTACGAGATTGAGTTAGAATCTATTTCTTCTTATGCATCATTAAACAACTCCAGAGTGAATTAATTACATCTGATCAACCCACTGAAGGCAATGAGGCCATGAGAGGTGCAAGTTAGGGGCAGCAAAACATTTATTACTGATGACAGGGCACCAGAAAGAAAACTCTTTGACTTTCAGATCCAAGTGTGAGCTAAAGATCCAAGCTTGAGTTAGTAGGGCTGGCTTTAGTGAAATAACTCTTTTCATCTATAAAGTGGTTGCATTTGAAGTGGAAAAATGGAATACAGAATGCTGTGACATTCTTTTCAGAGCCATTCTTGAGCACGATACTACAATTTCACTTTGATGCTTTGGGCTTCACCACTGACCTCAGTTCCTGCAGGACTCCATTCAGCATACAAACGAGCATACTGGGCAGGATCTCAGGAGCCCCCAGCCCATCTGGACGATGAACCAAGAAGCTGCTTATGAATAGCAGAGGTCACAGCAACATTTGTTAGTCACAGCCTCTTCAGCTACGTGCCGGCTGTCACTACATCCCCAGCAAAAATTTGGTGGCTCTGAATTTCGGTACCAAAACGTCCTGTGAACTGCAAAGGATGAATTTTCTGCAAGAAAACGGGCAATGCTGTATTGTCAGGAGTGTTAACCATTTAGGTGACAGCCCAGTTTTAGAGAGCTTCTCCCTTCCTAACTGGAAGATTGATCTAGACCAAGATGTTACTCCGCAGTGCTGAGACAGCTCTCACCCGCAGGAGGAGCTGGACCGTACAGGAATAATGGTAGAGCACCCAATTGGTGTACCCAGAAACTGAGCCTTTAGGATCTGAGCTGGGCTCAAAGCTGTATCTAGCTAGCTAGCCACAAAATACGAGCACTATGGGACAACTTGAGTGCCAGCACAAGTGGAATGTCACGCAGATCCTCACCTGAGCCAAAATCCATCACGGCTTTTGCTCTTCACCCCCATGATCTATGTCCTCCTACATCCACCTCTGAGCACAAAGTCTCCTTGGCAAGCCAGGACATTTTCCTGCTTGATACAGCAAATGTGGAATCTTTTTCACCCTTCCAGAGCTGAGGATTAGCAAGAAGTGCCTGTGGACACCACCACGACTATCTGGGCCTGCTCTAACCTCTCTGGGCTTGGTCTTCTGGCTGAATTTGCTTCTTGTTCTGCTGTAAATTCTTTCAAAGAGAAGACGGAGCTTTCTAAGCTTTTGCTTTCAGGATACCAAATAAAACTCCACACTCAGTCGAATGGTGTGACCTGCACTTCTGCCTACAGCGTATCAACATCCACAGCCTCACAGAGACTCTGCACTCACAACCTTGTAAACATCTCGGTTAAAATGCTGAGACCTTTACAACACCACAATCACCGAGAGACAGATCTGAAACCTCTCTACCTGGGCAATTAAATTAATCTTCCTTCCAGATCTCAGGGTTTTTTTGTGACCCACTGGTTATTGTGGCAGCAGCAGCGTCGTAAATCATTTTCTCCCAACTCTTAACCTCTTGAGGTATTGGCAGATAAAAGTCTTATCCCTTCTCACCTTTCATTTTGGTAGGCTAAGCACACCATAAATTAGGTTCGTTGTTCTCCTTATCACCTCATCAGTCTTTCTCCGTGCAGGTTGCTATTCGAATTCACATTTTTTCGCATAAATATACTATATTTAAATGAAATTTAACTCACAACCTATATTTTGCATTAATAGTATAACTGCATATCTGCACAAAGACTATATTATGCAACTCTAACACAGTGACGTCTCTTATTTTATAATATCTTAGATCTAACAATCTAGTTCTCTTTTCTGTCAAGACTAGAAAGTGGACAAGAAAAATTATGATAAAGCAATTTCATTGGGGTTTACTGACCTCCATTATATGGAGATATTTCAGTGTCGCCGACATTGGCAGAGTTCACACAGCAATTTTTCCGACCAGCTTCCCGGTAGCTGTCCTTTACCTGCCCAAGGGCTGCCTGCTCTTCCATGAGGGTCTCCAAAATGCGGGGTTTGTTCAGTTTGTAAACACAGCTACGCTTCATTATTCTGTACAAAATAAAATGGCCTGTCCTTAGCAAGTTATCTGTTAATATAAGCCTACGACCCAGTGAGCGAGGGGGTACAGGCTACTTTATATACCTGACTGTCCATCTCTACCATTTTAATTCATATAGAAATTATATTGAGTGTTCAGATAGTTCTTCTGGCATGTTTTTCCAAACCTTTTTTAAAATACTGAAATTGACAACATTTCTCGCAGTAATTTGAAAATGTCACCAAAAAAAAGTAACAACAAAATTAACAGCTCCCTTCCCTTTCTCCCTCTTCATCTTCTGTCCTAAATGAGAAGAAATTAAGTGGAGCTCGTTAGGCATATTTAGCACGCGCACCTAAAGTAGATTTTAATAGCTGTGATATTCTTAAAATTACCTCTTTTGAAAAACATGTGGGTAAAAGAAATACATTAGAGCGTGGTGCAGTTTTCTTTAGCAAGACTCTTAAGCAGGTATCACCATAGATTATCTTTGTTACGGCAGATTATGAAGATCTTTTGGCTTCTGCTCAAGAGGCTACTTGACATCACGTCACCTGGCACCACCTGGGCACAGCACTCTCCAGAAAACAGACCTCCTGAATCCTCATGTTCACTTTGCAGAACTGTAATGATTTTGGGAAGCTATCTTTATATTATCTTTATACATCTCGCGATTTCTTGTGGGAAGGAGCAAAATTACTACACTGTTCAATGCCTTAATGTCGAGTCAATCATCCTTTTTGGTGCTTCACAATCTTGTACATTCCTACTCTGGCTGTTCTGATTTTACAGCTCTGAATTGTAGAGGAGAAGAGTTGGTACAACTGGTGTAAGAGTAAGAGAATGACACTCGAGTCATGGCTTATTTCACATACATGAACGGAGTCGGGATGGGCAGACCACAAAGAGTTTTCCTCATCTCACAACACAACAGAGGTTGGCATGGGGAGATATTAGACAGAAAAAATGGAAGTTTCTTTATAAATGTTGGAGTCCCAGATAAGAAAACTGCCCTTCAAACCTTTGCTCGCCAATAAGAGAGACAGGATCTGCACATTATTGCTAACTGCAATTCCAATTATTCAAAGACTTTTTCACCTCTTCAAATGCCAAGCACCAGGAAGAAATCCACTGAAGTCAACCAAAGTCTTCTGTACAACTAAGTGTAATGTGGGGGCCTAGAGCTCATGTAACTCAACCATCAAACAAATCATCTTCTCCAGATTCTCAACATGGCCCAAAGTTTATGGTAAGAATTTTTACTTTACAGAATAAACACGCCAGTGCTTCATACTGACCAACACAGGGTATTGAAAAGAAGCTATTTTTGTGACACTGATTACAACTGTGTGTGTTTTGAACTTGAACTCTCAATACAAACGTAATTATAAATCAGCAAGCACACGTTTAAAGAGGTTTCACTCGTTGTCACGTAACGGTTAAATGACAGCACACTCGAAACGTCAGAAAACACCAGAACTGTACAAAATTAAAAACTGTAACTTCTTAACTAGAAGTAGATAAAATTAACTAAACTGATTGAGGGGGGAAGTCGTTGATTCAATCTGTCATACCTCTGCATTCATGTTAATCTTGCCGAGTGCCCTGGGTACCAAGCGGTAGGGATGGAGTGAGTCATTCAGCAGCTTGCCAACACACGTTGTAAAATAAACGTGACGATGTCCACACCAGATGAAAAAGCTGCAGTGGTAGGCAGTGAAGAAGAGCACGATAACACAGATGCATGTACCAAATTATTAGATGTTCAACAGGAATGGAGATGGCAGTTCCACTGGGAAGGAGATGGAAGGGACCCAGCACCAACAGGTTACCCATGGGTGACCTTAAAAACCATCTGTGTTAAACCTTCAAAAATACTCCAATTGTATGTGACTATAGATCCTCCTAGTTCCCTTCCTCTGTAAGCTCTGACTTCTTCTTGTGTTCTTGTAACTGTCGTTTAGATATTTACTATTACTGGATCCTGATATCCGTGTGAAGTTGCTTGCTTTCATTTCTAGATCCAAACTTAAAAATAAAAAGAGAAATAAAAATACAACTGTTGCTGGATTTTGCTTAACCGATCTTGAATGCATGTTGGTATGGTGCACGATTCATTGACTATTCATACTTTTTCCTGAAACAGAGAAAATTGGATTTTTTTTCACCCTTAGGCTAAGAGTTTTATTTATGGATGCTGGTGAAAAAAAATCTTAACTGATGTTCAGCGGTTATCGTTTATGTGCTCACAGGGCCTCCTCTTAAAAAAAAAAAGAGCAGCACTAATTAGTTAATCTTGTATAAATGACCTAGGAGTTGTCTAAATAGGTGTTAATGACAAGGCACTTCAGTATTTTCTTGGGAAATCAATAGTTTCAAAGTAGAAATTGTGATTTTCTGCCAAAATTAATGAATCTGCTGCTCTAGAGGTCAGGATGTCATTTGTAGTGTACTGCGCAGGCTGTGAAAGAAATAATTTCTCAGTGCACTTATTCACACAGAACTGTCCAGTGTGAAAATTAATAGATGCATGAGAAAGTCTGGACTGGAATATAAGGAAAGAATCACCTGAAATCAAGGAGATAGCTGAACTAAAAAAAGCCATTACGTGTTTGTTGTAACAAGAATAATGAAACAAAACACGTCAAGTCCCCGGAGTGGTATTTTTTCTGTGTCTTGCTCCCTACGGAAAGTAAAGAGAGTTATGAAGCAACTCATTTTGCCAGCTCATTTCAAATGTTGTCCTCTCCCTCAAGCTGAAACAACTCCAATAAACCCTCCAGGCCTCTTCTGCTCCCAGATCTCATTTCCACAGCCTTGGCCAGCACAATAATTCTGTTGTTCCAGCACGGGAGGAGCTGTCAGTTTGTGTTATTTACCGGGACGTGGTGCCCACGCTGGAGGTGGACAAAGTCTTCTCCTGCTCCAGACTGCGACTCCACGTTCTTCCGTGACAAGCTGGAATCACTTGTGTCGTAAATCCCACTGGTTTCATCCTGGAGTTACCTGTGGTGTGATGAAAGAGAACCCAAAAATCTAGATCACGTTGCACCAGCGCATCATGATTCTGTAGTGAGGTCTGCGTATTATTCTCTATGAACCACTAAGAGAAAAGGCACAAGTCTCGCTGCAGTGATTTCCAGAGTGGCTACTTTAACTCAGATTTTAAATACATTCCTCTATTTTAAAGTATTCTTCAAACTTTCTGTAAATAAAAAAAGTTTCTCTTGTCCCTAGGCGTATTTTCCCAAGGTTTCACGGCTCTAATTATTATGAGCAATATCTTCATGGTCTCCTGCTACATCGCTCAAAAATATAACGCACGAAGATCTATTTTGAAAGTTTCTTTGAACTTCTTAAGTCGATGATTTCTTATATAACTGCAATAAAAACCTCTGGGAAAGAACCTATTATGAGTACTGTGTCAGCAATTTTAGCTTATTACAGATGGCTTGCTCCCCTTTCCACATAACTATTTAATGAATTTAAACTAAGGATTGTATAATTTCATAGCCGATAGCAGCCAGGAGCTTCCACCCGGAGGTTTTTAAGCTGAGATTACGGACCAATTTAGGAAAGGAATTTAATGAAGAAGGTAATTCTTAAATGCAGCTGAGCAGTGTCTAACTTGAGCCGTTTTAACAGGAACTCGGCACCAGACAACAGCTTCCAGAAGCGGTTTCAGGGATCCTGCAACACCTTTCAGCGCACAGGAGACGTGTCTTGGACGTTGGCTGGTGACAACCTGGGACAGAGATAGTGGCTACAAGAAGAACTGGGCCAGGGCCAGTGGTGGTGCCTGACACAGCTGTCCTGGGAGGCAAATATCTAAAATTCTCTGTATTATCATATTTTCAGGTGCCTGGCAGGAGTTCCAGCTGTTAGTGCAGCCATTAAAAGGCAGCAGGCTGCCTCATTCAAGCACAGATCTCGACAACTGGATGTTTTTTCTTCTCCCGTTGTTTTTAACTTCTTATCCATTTTACAGCCAAATATCCTTACATTTTAGAGCAGTTAGGAAATAGGAAATATTCTCTGTCCTCCCTTCACTCTATTATGAAGCAATTATTACTGCTCCTTGCTAGAGCAGCAGTTATCAGTAAAACTATTTATATCCTTATGGCGTGACCAGTTGCTGGTCAAAGTTTAATTGCACTAAGAACTGTAAATAAGATAAAAATAAAACAAAGCGACTCCCCCTCTCTCCCGTCTCCTCCCAAAAATCCCAAAATTTCCCACAGAAATCTTATTTCCAGGATAATAAAACAATGTTGACGGAAGAAAAAGAGTGAGGATAGAAAACGAGTGCAAAAATACTGTATCAACAGAATTCTTTACTCGCGTTACAATAACATCGCAGGCTTTAGTATCTCTAAGAGGAGAATGAAGTCTTTTTAAAATGTGAATTGCAAACCTCTGCCTTTGAAAACAATTTTGATAACCAAAAAAAAGTTCTGAATGCTTAACCTAGCTTTCCAGATTCACCTTTCTCAGCACAACCTTTGTCTAAAAAGACAGGAAATCTTGCATGTTTCGAGTGGCTTTATGCTTTTACAGATCTCATTTGGGGTTTTTTTTCACAGTTTTGACATTTGTAGACCCGAAGGATCAAATCAGAGGTTCCAGTCAGGAAGATTTTGGTTCATACCCTATGCAGACATTACCTACAATGAAACAACAATCCTTCTGCAAAAGGATCCTTTTGCAAAATCATTAAACCTGAATTCGCCACCATCCCCTTTTTTTTTTTTTCCCTAACAGCCACAGAATGTGGTTGGTGCATACGACACATACAACACATGCAGCATCACTACTGGCACTTAACGTCTCAAATAATACCAGAAAACAATTTAAAGGTATATTCTCTGACTTACAGAGAGAGAAGGGATTTAACTGAGTGTGATATTTTCCATTTGACTAGTATGTAGGGCATAAAAAACCCCCTGGGTGCTGCCGAACCGGTCCGACTCTACAACCCGTGTACTCCAGGTTTCTAGAAATTCCCTGTGATCAGGGAGAGGTTTTAGAGAAGAGGGAGAATCGAGTGATGCCAGACTCAAACACATTGGATATAAGTCAGAAAAGAGACTAAAGCAGAGTACTCAACACACACCAGGTCGCCGTGGTCTGCAGAAGAACTGCCTCTCGATGCCACACAGCTACTTTCCAACGCATAATGGGTTTTTTGAATGTGTTAAACTCACAGTATCGAGAGGAAAAAAAATCATCTGTATTAGTCATAGGTAGCCAAATGCCATCTGTTACCCAGCCTGAAAGTGAACACTCACCACAAACCCTTTCATGATTGCAGTTTGCCTTCTGGAGGAGGTAAAGCCGTGCTACAGGAATTGCCGAGAGTTTTGCCGTCGCCCACTGGTAAACTCTTGTTGCTCTGCCTATTACAGATGCCCTTTTTAATGTTGTAATTATGTTGTCCAATTTTCTTTTGCATTTTTTTGGGAAATCACAGTGCATTCCAAAAAAACCACAAAATGCAACAACCCAACCAAAACTAAAATACTGTGTTTTTCTAGCAAAAACCTCGATGTCAAAGGGAAGAACTTCTTGATATCTATTTTCCTTGTGAAGTTGGTTTCACCAGCTTAGGTTCATGCAAGTTACATGCAAGTTGCAGGTCTACAGAATTTGGCCACTACCTCCAAAAAATGTCCTGACTGTGGCGAATCATAATGTGGCAAAGAAATAAAGTTATTTCTTACTGCTTGGTGTCTTCTTCAAAATGCCCCCATACACCAAGAATTATTCACTACTAACTACGTGAACACACACTTCACATCACCTTAATTCTACTTCATATTTCATGTATCATCCTTTTGCAACTTAAGTGCTACAACCTTGTCTTCAAGCAAATGAGGTTATTAATACATAATTCAAGGAAGAAGTCTACAATACCCATATTTTTTTTCATTTCTAGGCTAAGTTGTGCAACAGCATCAGAACAAATTCCAACATTTTGGAATTGCAAACAGGTAACTAAAAGCAAACAAATAAGTCCATAAACATTAACGTTTTGATTATGTACATTCTGAACACTGTGATAACAACTAAAAAGAAAGCACAAGAGATTTCCTCAGCATCAGCATTATTAGCTGCAAATATTGTCGCAGCAAGTCAACCAGCAACGTTTTTACTGTTAAATATGTAATTAAAAAAGAAAATATCACATTTTTTTTTAAAATCAGTACTCCAGAAACCAAGAAGCCTGTATCACCAACAACTCAAGAACTTGGTTTGTCTATTTTTTATTACTCCATAGTCCTCCCACAGTGAAAAAATCATCTGAACTTGAAGCGTACACGCTTATTTGCATAATACAAAATATATGAAAAAGGTCAACCAGGTATAGGATGAAACAGAAAATTAAGCCAACATAAATTTGGCAGTTTTTTGGCATTTTTGTGACTAAGATTCTGACCTACTTTTCCGGTATTTTTCTGAAGCTGGTGCAATTCCTTCTAGTAATCCCTGAACTAGAACTGAAAGAAACTTAAGATTTAAAATGAAAAATTCCTTTTGGAAGAAGTGATTCTCCACTACCAGGTAAGTCTCTATGACACTTCTCATAGTTAACCTGCACATCATTGTAACTTAAGCCTACTGTTAACTTAATCCTTACTACATTTAGCAGTAGACTCATTATCAGGAAGATACTCTCAGGTCTGCCTTTCTACGTCTTTATGGTACCTTTTATACCGTTGGTTAGTGGGTACCTCAGAACTTTAAAACCAAAAAACCACGTTTGAGCTGAAGTGAGAGCATTACTTGGTAAACACACGGTAAGACCCACACAGCTCTATGAGAAAGTTAAGAGTGGGAAAAATAAAGTAATGCAAAGTTTCACTGACGAGATCATCTTTATAACTGGATCTACCATTGGAACAGGTTTTATCATGTTCTTAAAATACCTATTTAGACATTCATGCATTCTGCTACAATATGACGTAATTTCATTTATTTCACATCAGTGATAAAAGTCAGGCACATATTAGGATGGGAGATAAAGGGATAAATTGCCTTATTTATTGCACTCTTAGTACAATAATTGCTATTGAAAAAGATCATGCGGAGAGATGTTTCAGTAAGTAGCTATAATTCTTCCAGAAATACGCCTATGTTGAAAATTGGGATGTTATGATGCTTGACCTGTATCTGCATCATTGCAGGCAGTTATTGCTTTCTTAAAAAATTTAGCTACAAACATTATTTCTGTATCTATTTCTCACCAGCCTGGGTGGAATCGCCTGTCCACAATCTCTGCTGGGATATCACTTTGCTCTATCTCTCCCCACTGTGAAATTCTGCATCTGATTCTGCTCCTCTACACCTTCCTCTTTTGAGATCACTTCTGGCTTCCTCCAGTGGAAATCTAGAGCCGTAAGGATGCAGCACGACCAGTTTCCCTGTCACGGCCATCTCCCTGCCCCGGGGAACCCAGGGAAAGGGATGCTCAATAATGAAAATGAGTGGGCTGACCAAACAAGAATCATCCTGTAAAAGAACCTAAGAATATCACCCATGCGCAAAGACTCATGAAAATACATGAAGGATTTCCCTTGATATACATTCAGGCACAGATTGTGTTTACCTCTCTAGGACGTGAAGCTGATTATTCATCATCAGTATCTCATCAGCAGCAGAAGTTTCAGTCTCCACCCGCACGCAATGAAAATGATATTATGATCGCATCAGCATTATTTTATTATTATTGTTACATCAAATCATCCTCCCGAGGTACATGTAAACACTTTTTTTTTTTTTGTTCTTCCACTGAAATAGCTCACTGGCTGGCCTTTTCATAAAATAATGAAGAATAAAGGTGTTCACATAGATTTGTGTCAAAAACTATTCATCCGTCCAAGGAACAGAATGAAACAGCATCTCTGCACCCCTGTAATAAAATCTGCATGACGGTTTTGATAGCACTAAGGCCCTAATCAAATAAAAGGGAGTCAGAATCATTAAACAGAAACATCCTGAGAGGCAGTGACAGAACATATTCACCCTCTCTTCAACCCTCATGGATACACAGAAACATAATTTTACACAATATCAAATAGAGTTGAGACTGTCCAACATGAAACTTAAAAATATCTACGAGAATAAGAAGCACCTTCAAACATACAACAAAAAAAATACATTTGCGGAATTTAATACAGTGAATGAATCCTTTCCTTACTAATGACAACAGGAGCTTCACACAAAAAATTGCAGGTGTAAAAAGCCACCAAGATTCCAACCTAAACCATTTCTTTACGCTGACCCAGGATCTCCAAGATATCTAGATGAGTCTTGGGGAAGAGTAACAGAGTTGTTGTGATGATGCAAGTCTATAAACAGGGAGGATTTCAGGACAGGGGATTCCATGGCTTAATGCTTTTGAGAAGCTCATTAAGGAACCAGAATTCACACAGCTCTTGAGTCCACTGGTAACAGAAATTCAGACAGGTAGTACCTTCCCAAAGAGCACATTTGCCTCTTTTGGTAACCCTCAAAGCAGAGACTCCAACCACTCCCCATCCTGACCTGTCTCACCAATTAACATAATTGTCAGAGCTTCGACTTCCAAGACATTGTTCTGATTCAAATTAGCTTTGCTCTTGCTTCTGCCTTCAGGGTGTCTCTCCAGCTGTGACAACCTCCAGGGAAGCAGCGTCTCTAACTGCTCTCTGT
>NW_009707323.1:81314-100636 GCF_000703405.1 Apaloderma vittatum | reverse complement strand
TCCCTACCCTGGGTTAGAAGCCTTTCCTCCTGATATTCAGTCCAAATAATTTTTCTTGAGAACTATTCACTCAAAAGTATTGTTGTCTATTTTTGTAAAAGCCCTTCACGTATCTGACAGCTGTCCTGAAGCTTGCCCAAGATGTGACAGCCCTTGGAATGTGCATTCAACACATGAAACACCTTCTGCCAACGAACCTTCCTCTCCACGCATGTATACGCATGAATTCACATGCACACGTACAGCCTTGAGACTAAAAATGGAAGAAATCTTGCCTTCCTTGTGTTCAGACTGATAACAATATTTCCTTGATGCCACTGGATGAGCTCAAATACGAACAAGTCTTAAGACCACAATCCATGAGACTGGAGAACGCAAAACTCATTGAACGCTCAATGTTGTCACTTGGAAGCTGCCTCCACAAAACAGACAAACACAATCCTGAAGAAAATTTTCTCTTATGACAGGAACATCAACTGGATCATCTAAGGGAAATTTGTTTCTGATGTCTGTATTTTTTTTTTTTAATTACAGGTTTACATCCAAATTCATTATTACACCAGCTGTCATTCTAATAACAAAAGCAAATAAATAACGGTCAACTTTTCAGACTGTAACACCTAAACTGTAGACTTGAAAATGTTATCCATCTATCAAGTAATAAAAACCTTCCCCAAATACAGCTATTTAGATTTTCTGGGAATGACAGTTACTGGTATTTGAGTAAAGCTGCCAAAAACCAAAATGAGGAGTAGTTTGTTTTGACTGAGAGAAAGGACTTTTAACTGCCTATTTATCTGAGCCCCGGGTGTACATCTGACGATATACCGCCCAACGTCATAAATAAAATCCATCAGATATTAAAACAGTATTAATTCTTCAGTCTGATATACCGCCCAACACCATAAATAAAATCCATCAGATATTAAAACAGAATTAATACTTCAGTGCAATTTTTAACTTGCTAAACCATTTATTCCATTCTTTGTTTCACACCTTAATCAGTTTCTAGTCCATGAAAGTCCATTATGTCCTGCCCTGTGATTACTCTTAGTTTCCTTAATAGTCACTTCAGCTCTTTAAAACCCAAAATAAATTATACGTATCACTTCTCAGTTATCTGTTATTTTGCTGACACCCTGGAGGAAAGAACATTTCCCTTTTGGGAGCATTGCAATTTGTCCTTACAGCATCACACTCATCATATCCCTATAGTTATTTTTCAGCTAATTTCCTAAATAGTGAAGTAAGGCCCAATGGTTTGTAACTCCTCAGCTCCAGCCTAGCATGTATTTTAAAGACAGATAAAACACATTTCTCCCTCTGGTTGTCCATATTTTAGCCATAAAGTAGTTCAGGAAACTCATTCTTCCTGGAGAAACCCTGAGAAAGAGTTGCCTCCATTTCAAGGAAGATACATTAATTACACCTTCAGGTGCCTTTTGTGGTTTTTCTTTGTTGAGTTCCTTGGTGTGCTAACAGCACAGAGCAGAGGGGGCAAGGCTACATTCCTGAGAAGGAATGTGAGTATCACAAAATTATGCAGAACAGATTATCTGCATCTTTCATCAATAGTTTCAATGTTCATGCGTATCGAGCTTTGAGAAATGGTGTTTACTGCTCTATCCCTCGTGGAGCATAATTATATTTTCTATGCATGAAAGTGATTTCATTTGTTTGTATCAAGAGATACACTTGTGTAATATACAAAATAATAGTAATAACAGTAATAGTAATAATCCCTGCCCATGACAGGGAGGTTGGACTAAATGATCTCTAAGGTCCCTTCCAGCCTAGGCCATTCCATGATTCTATGAATAATAACAACAACAACACAACAACAATAATATAATAAAAATAATATAGTAACAACAACATGCACAATGTTCCAGACAGGTTTTTAAATGTTTATAACAGCTCTGTATTAAATAACACATCCTTTTATTATTTTAGCATACTCTCTGTGCTCAGTCTTACAGCAGAAAATTAGGAGTGAGCTCAAGCAGAAGTGAGACACTTTGATTAAGCCTCATTTTACTCCACTCTTCCTCTGGAGTAAATCTGTTCATTTCAGTGGGGCTAAGTAAATAAAATATGTGATAAATTAATTATATCTCTCTCACATTCTCTAGCCACTGGATTTAAACTCATCCTGACCTAAGAGCGTGTGTTTACCGGGAGAACTGCCTGTTCAGGCTTGCCTCTGCACAGAAATCTGACACGGGTGGCTGCCTTTGTGGTTCCTTTATGTAAGTGTTACTCTTTGCAAGGTTTGAGTACACCTGGGACAAGGAAATCAAATACCAGAGATGTGCCTTTCGCTCCTTGTCCTCAGATTTTCCACTGCAAAGAGGCAAAACAAAAAACAGAACTCATGGACGGCTGCAGTGAAATAAGACTACATTCACTGGCTTTCTGTATGTTCTTCCTGTAGATTTTGATATTTGAGTGTATGTAGAAAAGGAAAATACCCTGCATTCGTATCACTGTCAAAAAAGGACAGGCTGCTGAGCATCCCTTCCAGTGAGCGGCATCGCTTATCCCTCCTTGCACCCGCGCTCACGGGGCAGCAGGGTGGTCACTGCTTCCCCTCCCATTGCCGGAACCAGACACACAAAACCAAAGAGTAAAAATAGCCACTACCTTTGCAGAATTTTGATAATAAAAAGTTCTGTAATGACTAAGCGATCGGTTTTGACGTGCAATGCAAATCTGAAGTTAAAAATAATCGTCTTCCTGCAAAGTTACATGAACCATTAGACAGACCAAAATAAATTCTCCTACCACTTTCCTCTTAGCTTTTCGGAGCAAATATGGAAAACATAAATCACTTCAGAGAACTGTTACAATGCAGTAGACACTTGGTAACCTTCTGTTTTTTTAAAAAACTAGGCTAGTGTCTCTCAATCATATGGTTTTGTTGTTGCATCTGGTGGTACTACAAGCTAACAGATGTAAATTACCTTAGCAGCTACAAATATCTTCCGATGTATTAAAATTAAAAGGTGTATGAATAGACACACATTTTCTGAGTGTGATGAGACTTTTATACTGTGCTTTGAAAAAAGCACCTACCAGTTACAACAAACCAAAAGAGAAACAGATAAGTAAATTGGTAAATTTAAATTCAACTGCTTTCTAAGCTACAGCATCGCCATGGGCTGTAGGAGGAAATTACTATTGCTGTAGCTACGGAAAATACCGTAGTTTTCCCCCCTACATATCTTTTGAAACCCCGAAAGAGGTATTGCTCCCTTCCCTTTTTCTTTTAAGTCATTCAGGAAAGAATGCTGTTTCAACAGAACAAGAGGTTGGTTCGTTGGTGGATTTTTTAAAGCAAAGCACAAAAAGGCAGAAAACAGCCAAGCATACTTCCCTCTATTTTCTTAGCACTGTACCTCGACTCAGAGCTCTCAGGAATCTTGTTCTGCCCTCAGCTGTAGCCCCTAATGCTTGAATATTTAAGTAAGATTTCACTGTGGATGCAGAAGAGGGAAGTGAGAGAGAAGACAAGGGGAAGAAAGACAGGGGAAGAAAAGTCAACAGTATTTAAACTTCCAGGAATATGCTAAAGGCAGAAATGGTAAATAAATTGATACGTGTCTCTATACACATGGCATGACATCAGTAACCTGTGACATTCTCAGGCACAAATATCAGAGAGGCTGAGATTTAAAGTATTAGACTCGTAAATCATTCACGAGCGGATCGAAGAGTACAGGGGAAAGAACAGAGTTGAGAGAGAGACAGAGCCCACCAGAGACCCCCCAGAGCCTTTCTCACGTGAGCACGGGCCCACCAGAGACCCCCAGAGCCTTTCTTACGTGAGCCCGTCCCAAGGGCTTCTCCCAGAAGACAAGGGTGTCACAGACAGGACCGTGGTGCCAGTACGCGCAGCTGGGAGCTCACAGGAACAAATAGACTACATAAAGGCTGTATTTACAGCAGGACAGCCCTACTGGCCTAGATTTCACAGAATCTCAGAATGTTAGGGGTTGGAAGGGACCTCTGAAGCATAAGACACCACTGCTTGCCTAGATGAACAAGTCAAAAAAGCAGTAGTCGCACGGGAATGCTCTGCAAGCCATCACCCCCACAGCCTATGGGGGAAAAAGAAGGCAAGAAGTGCTGAGCACGACTGAAACACATTTTACCTCAGCAGCACCGTGTCAGAACTCGGAATCAGCCCCCCCCTAAAACCTCTGGATATTACGACTTTTAGACTGGGAAAGATGTCACGTAGCCGACTGGAGGTGTTGCTCTGCAGAGAAGCTTCCAAAAGCCTTTCAGGGTGAGGCAGCTCCCCAATACATTGGTAGGGCTCACGCGGGGACTGGCAGAGGCAAAAAGAGCCTCTTTGAATGCACATCAGGACTTTAAACACGCTGTTCAAAAATACAACCTGCACCCCTCTCAAGCGATGCGATTAAACTAACTTGTTGACTGATTTCACTTATCATGTACCTAAAGCAACGTTACTCTATCAAATGTGTTTCAGTAAGTACTTGCCTCTCTCCCAGGATCAAGTATCATTTTAATAACCTCAACAATAAGAACGATTCCCACAAAACCCACGTGATGTGGAAAGTAGGAAGAAGAGGATGCTGTTATCCTTCACTCCCAGCAACTGGAGAAAGAGTTGATTCAGAGAGCTCAGAAGAAACCTTCGTCTCCTGAGATCTAAAGAAAAGTCTTGCTCACCGGGGCTTCCCCCTTCCCTCGGTTCCCTTCCAACCAGCCCCAACCCTTCAGCAACCTGTAAAGTCCCTCCAGGAAAGTACTGAGGACACAATACTTTGATTTATTTAATGTCTGGCTCTGTTAATTTGTACTTGGTGCCCCAGGCTTTGTTACACCACAATATATTGTCCCTCTGTTCTATTTAAACAGGTTTTTTACCTCCTTGTAGGCTTGTTTTCCCATTTTCTTTTTGCTCTGGAGTAATTCCTTTGATTTTAGCAGGACTGTTGCAACATAATGCAAAATCAGGATCAAATCGTGTTTAATTCATATTGGGAAAAAAATAGCTATTTTTTAAAGAATGCTGTACTTTTGACTTAAAAAAAATTTATTTTTTTTCTAGTGCAGGCCTACAGATTGTACCAGCAAAACATTCCAGCCTGAATGCAACATAGATACAACTTCTGTGAGGTGTTACAGTAAGCCGGGAGTTAACATGTGCTGACAATGCACTCGAAAAGCTGCTTTTCTTTACAGACATAGATAAGCCACCCTGGATTTCCTTCATTTCTCACTAAGCTTCAAGCACGACACAAGGCTAAGTAAGACTGTCCTTTCCTTTCCCACTGTCAGTTCACATTTACTAATTTATAAGAAATCATTTACCTTTATTTAAATGGAAATTACCTGCCTCAAAAACTACCTTCAGCACGAGCTAAAAGCTGCTGTAGCTCCAGCAAAACTAAGATGACTTTATATACATTGCTGCTGCCTTTTTTGTTTTTTTTTTCCCCTTGGTATGGAGGTCAAGTCCACTTTTATTTAAAAAAAGAAACTCCAAACTTTAGCTTTCACGCTAACCACCGGCAATGTAAGAGTGGCCTGAAACAGAAAACAGTTACTGAAATCTCATTTTATCATGTTGTAACACCTACTTGCTTACCAGACAAAATTACCTACAGAGATCTTATTAAAGAATTTCTGGGCACTGCACTGAAGAATAATAATGGCAATTTCATAGTGATTTCACAGTTTTAAGCATGCACCACACAAGAAAACTATCACAGTAAAATCCAATTTGTTACTTCTCCAACACTGAATTTTACTTCTCTTTGGTTTGCAATTAGTTAGTACAAAAGCTCAATCAAAGTCTCAGTTTCTTCTTCCTTTTTAAATGTAGCACAGTCAGAATAAGATGGAACCAATAATTAACTAAATTGGACTTGGCTTAGTACACAGGAAATTGAGCATAATTCAAAAACATCATCCATTAGCAATTTGCAAATTTATATAGTGCTTTGGTTATTTTTAAAGAGATAATATATAAATATGTGATTAGAAAATAAAAGTATTTTTCAGGTCTATTAGAATGATAAATTCTATTGCCTGCAAAGAGAGAGGGCCACGCTAGGATTTTAAGGGAAACTCTTGTTCAAGTAGGTGGAGATTGACCTGAAAGAAATATAAATGGGAAAGCATTACACAATCACAGCATGAAAGAATGACGCCAAATCTTTTCAAAAGAAGAAAAAGCATCATGGGTTCAGTGAGAACGAAAAGAAAAATACTTAAAACAACAGGGAAATCAAAGACCGATTCGGGCCTTTCAGACCCTACAAGAGTGAATAGTACGACTGAAAAGAATATTTCAAATAAAAATTAGGCAGAAACCTCTCTTTGTAAAGAAGGGACGTGGTTCAGCGGCCAGGAAACGATGCTAACAAGCACCATTCAGTCAATTCAAAACCTGTTCTGTGTGTAGAAAAGTCAAAAAATAGAGGTGTAGCTTTGCAATTAACATTTTTGCCAGAAGGGATGAGAGCTGGAAAAGACAGTCACCGAGCTAGGTGTTCTGTCAGGAGGGGATGCCGACAGCTGCTTGAACTGCGGTCGCTTTCTCAAATGAAGGAACTCAATATTCAGGAGGTAAACGTGGGATTTGGAAAACTGGCGCATGTCCTACAGAGTCAGCAAATCTAATATCGCTACAATGTTTTCTCAGAAAGAAAAAAAAGTAGAGGTGGAAGAGTTGTAATTTCTTCTACTTTTCGTCCTTTATTTTCTACCATAGGCCAAGGTTGGACCAAACCCTAAGGAAATAGAGGGCTCAGATTCCATGGCTTCCCCAACCACAGGAGGTTTAAATGCTTACCCCTGCAACATTCCAAAATCTCCACAGCCACTGAATCCCATCCACAAGGTGCTTCTGACCTCAGTTTGAGGGTGCTGAAATGTTTCTGTGGCAGAACTCCCTCCACCCAGCACAGCCTGCAAAATGGTGAGCACAGCTCCACGAGTCAAAAAATGAACCGTGCCCACCCCTTCCTCTTGGCAGACTGCTCCACCACCGAGCTTCCAGAAAAAGCCGTGCACAAACACCTACATTTTCTGCAGTAGACTGGAAAGAAAGCTGCTAGAACCGTGGGGAGGTGGGTCCTGATGGCTGTGCTCAGTGAACAACTCCCAGACACTGAAAGAACATCTCGTTTCTGCGTCGGGTCTATGCAGGTTTATGTGATAAGTTGTGTTACGTGACTACCACAGCAAAGTAGTCTTGGCATGCACAAAAGTCTAATTCCAGGTCCCCACAGAACTTGAAAATCACAGCGTCGGTTCATGGTTTCGGGGTCTAAATGGCGACTGATGCATTTTGAGGCAAGCAATTTTTGACTTGAACGCTGCAATTCCACCTTAGCTCTGCTTTAGGTAGCAGGTCTTTACATTGACTGGAAATACATCGAGCTGTGTTTCATAGAATATTCGCTCAATCACTGAGGAAGGGTGTCCTACAGATAAAAATAGAAATATTTAATTAGCACCTCCATAAAGAGAAAGGAAATGGTTTATGTGCTCTCTGTTTTTCTGTAATGGCTGGCAGAGGAGAAAGCTACTCTTACATTTAGAGCTGCTCACTTTGATGTATATTTGCTCAATATGTATGAAACCAGACTGATCATTGTGGAGTTCTGCTACTTCAGTCCAATTCATCCCCATTTTCTCTTTGATTTCTCCTCTTTCTTCAGTATATTAGTTTTTAGCTGAATGACTCTGAGTTGTCACTTGAAGTTTCAATGCTTCGTCTTTGATTCATGTGATAAAACAGCAAGTGCAGGAGACAACATCAAGAACTGTCTGCGGAAATGCTGATTTACTACTGCATTACTTTGCTCTGAAAAAAAAGTGCTGAAATAATGAATCTATGGCCCACAAAGAAACCCTGGACCAGATTTGCAAACTCTTAGAGCTTGGTCTACAATATAATGAACTTTCATCTTCAAGTATGTGGACATATAGCATATCTTTAAATAAAGATCATATCCAAGCTGCTGCTGTGCAAAGTCTAAAAAATCATAGATACTGCAGTTGTACTTCACCCCCTCTCCTTCCCTGGATAAATAATTTGCAAGGAATTGAGGACTGCTAACTAAATTCCAGTATAAACACCTGCACTCAAAACTATGAGCTGAATTTAGGGCATTCTACAAAGTTACAACAATAATAAATTAAACAGTGTGCATCTTATATATGCTACGGCCATCTATTTTTACATAAAAAACAGAATTATATTATTCACCCTCAGTGAGTTACACAGAGTTACACAGCTGTATTTAAGCCTCTATACACCAAAGCTTCAGCCGCAGTAGGACGACACTGAATTGTACTGTTGCACAAAGTCACGTCTTACGATCACTTGATTATATTACCCCAATATTCTAAGGGTAAAATTAGTTATTATGGCATTAGATACACCCCAAATACATGGCAGATTAAGTGGGCAGACCAGATTTCATTAACAAATACTAGCATGGTTTAAAACTACATAAATAGGTCTTAAACACAGCATTTTAACCAATTCTGCAGGGTGAAGGGTAGAAGCAGAGGACCAGGAGCCTACGATTCTGGTTTGGTTGCTTGTTGTAGTTTTGATGCTGGTATTCTTCAGGCTTTCATGACAGGGATTAATCTTTTAGCTCACGTGGAAAACACAGGTAGGATTTAATCGTCATGATTACCCTGAGAAATGAATACTCACTTAAAAAAGAAAGCTATTGCGAGCAGTCGCTCGGTCGAGGGTATGGGAGGACGTCGAGCCAAGGCAACGGCAACACCGTGGCAAGGTTGGGAGAGCCCACGGTGTGCTGTGCAAGCCTGAGAGTGTCTGTCCCACATAACAATAAAATGGGAGAATAAAACGGCTTACCTCAAAAACTGGTCAACAAGAGCAAGACCGAGAACTTCATTACAGAAATACCCAATATCCTCTCTGCCTTGGAATTGCAAGCAAGTGTTTTTACATTTCCAGATTAAAAATAACTACTGAGACATCGGAGCTTGTAGTAGGACATAAAATCCAAATTTCACTCTGATGGTTTGAGGGTTATTTGCAGAGAAAGACTAATAGTTGATCGGTGCAAGAACACATACTGGTCATGACAGTATCTGCATATCTAATCTCTTGCAGTTATATTCCAAAAAAAATGAGGAAAATTCTTTACTAGCTAAGAGAGACTAGTCTTTTTTTTAAAGTCTTCTTGCAACGCTATTAAAAAAAGCCCTACACAAATGTTTGCTGACAATAGTTCGCACATATGGGATCGTGTATTTACACAGCATAATGGCTGGTCATTGGAGCACAAGATTTTTTTTTAATTCATGCTCTACAGTAATGCGTTTTCGTTTTAATAAAACAGTGCGTGTCCCTGAGCTATGATTAGTATGCGAATTTTCCAAGGTAAATTTTCCTGTTTGAAGAGAATCACTTAATAGCTCTCTCCATTTTACTACACATTACTTTCTCTCTTTATATCACTGTCGTTTCCTCTACTGCGTGACATAAGCAGTGGGAAAAAAACAAGCAAAAAGTATCCTCATAAAAAAAAAGATTGCCAAGGGATATCAAATGCACTTTGAAAGCCGTTATCTCCTAAATGTGGATGCTCACTCAAGTGACTTTGGGACTCCAGAATTTACGTAGCCAAAATCTGGCTCTATACATGAATTAAAAAACAAGTTATAACCACTCGAAAAGGCTATAAAGTTTGGGTTTTTTGAAGTTGCAGAGTCATCAATATTGAGTCAGTGCACCACTGCCGAGACAGGGATAGCAAACCAGCAAGTGGCACGAGCCGCAAACGGGGGAGGAAAACAGAATGTGTATTGGCAGATAGAGAGAGGAGCTCGGTCCTAGATGTCAAACACCCTCGTGTTTGAGGCAATTTATTTGCCTGCCAGTTTATTTGACTCTCTGTGTTTTGGGGGGTTGAAATACCTGAATGAAGCCGAGCCGACAAGCTATTTTGGTAGGAGGCGGGGGTTGTTATCACCACTAAGAATTGCAGCGTTCTCGCTGCTGAGGCTGCGATCAACTTGTTGACTAAACTTTGAGTGATTTGTCATTTCTTTCTGGCGTGGAGATGGAGGGAATCTTAGAGAGAGTTAGCAGCTTGTCAAAACTGTGAGTAATGAACAAAGGAGTCTGAAAAATGACTGAGAGAGGCTCTTCTCCTTGGCAGCTTTGCTTCACATCAAGCGGTCGCGGTGGCTGTGGATGCCTCTGGTTTTCTTCAGTTCCTTTCTTTGCTGTATAAAAAGGAACAAGGACAGACTCGGAGGAAGGCAGTTGAGTGAGATACTTGGTTTGGGAAGCTCTGCAAAATCATTCTGAGGGACCAGAAACTCTGTCTGGAAGTACTTGATGATGAGCACGAGAGGAAAATTGAATGTGAGGCAGTTCCACAGGAATTATTCAGCCAGTCCTAGGTCATTAGGTGAGCAACCCACCCTGGGAGGATGGGTTTGACTGGGAAGAAAGGAGACATTTCCACGCCGTGGCTGGGGAGGGCCAAAAGGTGCAGTGCTGAGATGCTCGTGTGCTCACGGGGGTACCCCTGGGCGGGCAGGAACGCGCCGCGGTGCCTGCGAGATGCTCTACTGCGAATTGCAACAGCCCTCAGTGGGGACGCGATGACAGTGGGAGGGTGAGTTGTTTTTCCAAAACTCAAGGAAAAAAAGATTTCTTCGCATAAATGGCTGTAGATTACTTTGGAGTAACTCTGCAACCACAGAAGATGAATATTTAAATGACTTCTGTGGCAGTATCTCAACTTTTACAATCCAAGAAAGGCAGAAAGCTAAAGATTTGAACATTGAACACGAAGATGAGTGATGTGAAGTGGACGACTTTGCTTTTGAGGTGATCACTCTGTCTTTGTCAAACAGAGACTGTACAATAAGGATTGATCCAGACTGAACAACCTCCTAGGAGACAGGCTGCTTAGAGATGTCCAAAACCAATGCAAAGTCTGGTATACAAAACAGTTTGAACAAGGAATGAATGAATAAACCCATTACATGCAAAACCAGAATGACAGAAATAAAACTAAGCAAAGGCTACACAGCACTTCAGCTGCACATATTCCAGTGCTGGGAGCTTGGGTAACGTGATTCATTTTCTTTCTTCTCAATGAGCATTTTTTACTTAGTTGGGTTTAGTAAAAGCTGGTGGAAAATTTTAATGGGAGTAGTGTAGGTCACTGATTCAAATTTATGATTTAGGAAGGATCAAGAGAGCCAAAAGGTAGAAGGAAATAGTACCTTGTAACTCACAGTCCCTAAGAAGATGCCCCTAAATACTTAGGGAGCAATGTGTTAAGAAACAATGAGAAGCATTTTGTAGCTGCTGTTCCTTATCAAATCACATAAAGCCACCAAATCACATAAAAGAACATGAAAATCATCATCATCAATTTATAAACTATTAGAAAGCTTCTGTTCCTAAACAGTACTGTAAACCCAGATTTGATTACATTAGGTAATATTTGCTTACAGAGCCAAAACATTGCAGTAGCACAAGAGACGTCATTCACTTCACCCTGTCGAACGCAAATTGTTGAGCACAGGGCTGAACAAGGAGGTTCCAGGACTGGATGCTGGGATGTCCAATTTCTACAATACCAAATATCAGATTTGGTTTATAAACCATGAAGTGTAAGACCCAGTTCATGTTTCTGGGTGGGTTTTTTTGTAGTCTACCATTTAAAATGCTTCTGCCCATTATGAATGAAGCCTCAACCAGTCAGCTATACCTGTGATTGACTTTTTTAGACTGACGTTGCAAATGTCTCCAGTACTAAAGAAAATAGGCCATATTAGAAAATCCACAACCAGACCTGAAAAAAATCCAGTGGAAAAAAACCTGGGGAAGCAACAGCAGTTATATAGAACACATGCCTGTAAGAAAAGATGGGTAACCAGCGTAACAAATTTGAAGCAGAAGTTGGAAACTGTAAAAATATTATAGGGAAAGGGCATAGCGTTAAGCATCTGAACATCTGTTTTTTAAAAAACCACTATAGGTAAAACTACAATATCCTTCCCAAAGTTCAGAAAACTCTAATGCATTCTAGAGATGCAGGGAATTTCCAACAATGGGATTTCTCCATTACTGGACAAAAATGGTAGAAAAATTAACTCTGATAAATTCCTTTTCAAAAATGACTTGAAGATGCCAAGCAGCAGCTATAAATACAGGCATCATAAAACGAGGAGGGCCAAAATATGCTCCTTCTGCAGGTTTCAAAAAAATCTTATTTATTATCCTTGACTACACAAACAATAGCATATTTCTGGATTAGTAAAAGAAATGCAATGTTTTGTCAACATACAACGGAGATGACAATGTAATTATATAATTATCTGACAATGATTTCAGACCAGCTAAGGGAATGACTGATGCAGAGCTCATTAAGCACAGAACCAAAAAAATAAAAGTGTAATTAATGCCAATCAAATTCAACTTTCTAAAGACTAGATCATTGCCCAACTAACGAGGTGCCTCTTTGTAAGATTACAGGTTGATTAATGAAAGGTGAAAATCCAAGAAACATTTATTTTGAGTCCTGGATGCTTCATTTTTAAAAGCAAAGTTAGAAATAAAACACGCAACAAGCTTGATTATCTCCCAAGACCGACAACTGTGAAGGACCAGGCAGGAGAGGAGTGCCCAGGGGGCAGATCTGAGATGCTTTGTGGGTCTTCACCACACACGAGGCGGCTTGAACCCACACGCTGCAGGAGGCGCCCAGAGCCGGGAGGGAACACACGCAGCGTGGTTCCCGTCACCATGCTGGTGAGCAGGAATTTAATAAGCTACTTTAAATTGATCGCTCACGTCTGCCCATATTCATTTGGTCTCTACTCCCTTTCTCTTTCCAACATCCCTTTAGTTTATTTCCTATACCTGTTCCCATCTGAGTGATGCACCCGCACCGTTAATCAATCACGTCCACCTGATAAAGTCTTCCAACTTGATCATTTTTAAATTGTTCATCCTTCCTTGTGTAACCATCCTCTTCAGTTTTAAACAGTGTATTTGTTTGTCAGATATCATTCAAGAACAACCACTCTCTTCTTTTTACAATATATTCCATTTTTTTCAACCCATTCCATTAGCATCCTCCTATTTTTCTCCAGAGGACTAGAGAAAACATCAAATAAGATCACTTCTTAGATTGATTCTTCAGAAATTCCATATTTGAGTCTCTGAGTTCCTCACAGTGCAAATCAAAACAAACTTAAAAGCCTAACAGAAACTACATGGCGAACAAGATTGAAAATGCATTATTCAGGCCAGCAGATACAGATAAGATTCAGTTTTTGAACATTGGTATAGAAAAATATACTCTAAACCAGAGATATTTTTAAAACAGTGACTAGAAATAATCCTGACCCTTTAGTGGTTATTTAAAGCTGAAAATACTCTGATCCAGATAGTATTTTCTAAATGGCAGGAGTTAATTTAAATCAGGAAACTAAGCCATGGCTGCTGGATTATATGTTAACAATAGTTTTTTCATGTTTTATGACCTATTTAGAATCTCAGCGCGACTGAAGACAGAGGCAGAATTCCCAACAGACCGAGAATATACCTACTCCCTCTGCATACACGGACTTCAAACAAGTTCCTTGACATTCCTGCCTTTTTTTTGCCTCTATCTCTTCTACAACTCGGGGTGGATTTTTAATTTTATATTTGCCCTCTAATACTCCTTTTGATGCTGCATTAAGTGCTCTAACGCTGCTATCACATATTGCTCCACACTTACAGGCTTTTGAATTAAGCAGACATACCACCAAATCTTTTTTTTTTCTTTTTTTTTTGACGATTTTCAGGAAGGGTATGACTTCCTTTCAGTTAGAGTTGACCAAGAGCACCACCTTTGATAATTAGGCCTTAGGATTTCTGCAGAACACGTAACCGTCTGGCAAAAATCAGTAACATTCATAAATCAGAGCCTGAAGAAGTGTGAAATTTTACATAACGTCTCACATCCATCACCATTTTACTATGCTTACTGCTTCACGATACAGAGGAATATTTTTTGAGAAGTAATGGTTTGTTCTGGACAAGATATTTCATTAGCATACTTAGCTATTGGATGTTATTGATGTAGCGGAGTCAGAGGCTGTTTTTCCGAAGAAGGGGCCGTGCTGTGGCATGAAATATCAAGCAGAGAAATAGTACAGAAGAGCAGTTCAAATACTGAGAAGTTTGGATAAAATAAGCTTTTGGCAGCTCTATACCACACTCGCTTTTAAGATGCTAAAAACTTACCTGAGACAGAGGCAGGTATTAAAGATAACTTGTAGGCAGCAAAGAGTCAATTCCCAGAAACAAATGAGAGCTTGGTATTTTATAAAGAAGTGATACTTCACACTTCTTTTTTTTTTTTTTGCTGAACTCGAAAATAGGATGCAAGAGGTCATGGATACAGGTAGGCAATCCAGCGCAGCAAGGACTGCAGTAGAAGACAGAATTCTTCTCATTTTCTCTTTATTATGAAGTAAAACTGGAGCTATGAATCATCATAGCATAGACAAATCATCTGAGGCATCTTAAAACAGCCGTTTGACTGACTGCTGTAATATCACCTGTCATTCAATAAAAAGAACTCCAGTGCATGCTCAGAAGTTGATAGAAATGTGCCCAAAGCCACATGGAAACCCTTGGCTTCATTAAAATCACATGATTTTAGATGCTCCTCGATTAAAGCTTTTGAAGTCCCTGTAGGGCAGCTGCCGTGACCTTCTCGTAAGCCAGGTGGGTACCAGCACGACAGAGAAGATCAGACCAAATGGATGGAGGTTACAACAAAAATGACCGTGAATGCGTCGAGGACGGAGCTGCAAATCAGACACAGCATCTGCAAGGGTCGTGGATCACCCGAGAAACACTTTATTCTGAGCGGCTGCCAGGTCTAAAAAGGTTAGATTGGAAACAAAATGGAAAAGCAGAGATTTATTGGCGACGCATGCTTCCCAGGCTTCCCAGCTCATAAAGCCAAGGCAGACAGAACACGCCATCCCCCACCGCACAACCGAGCCGGAGCCCCCGGATCTCAGAGCGTACCACTGCCCCAGCAGGAACAGCATCACGGATAAAGCTCTTCCCGCAAATGAATTCCACCCTCTGAAAATATGCAGATTGCATGAAAAGTCATTATATTCCCATGTAAGTCTATTCACTTCTTTTTTTTTCCTCTACAGCCGATGTCTTCATCTGTGCAAAGACATCTCTGCCAACAGAGGTTCTACCTGAGGAGAATACTCTGAAGGAAGTTCAGATCACATCAGTATCCTTTAGAGATTCCACTATGAAGGCTACAAAAATCCACCACGTTATTGGTTATTTAATTTGTGGTGGGGTTTTTTTCTTCCATGAAGACGCAGGTTCACACCTCTCAAACAAATTACACTTAAATATCAAGACACAGTGATCTCGCTATCAACGTTACCTCTCTACATGCCGTTTTTTCTGGGGTTCTTTGATGGCAGATGATTGAATTTCCATTACCACGTTAAGAAATAAATTGTCTTCAGCTCCCTTCGGTAGGCGCTCTTTGTCAGAACCAGCAGGTGATGCCAGCAACCGCGAGGGCCAACTCATCCCAGAGTCAAATGAGATTTTAACTGTGTAGATTTAGGATGAGATGCTTAAATGATTTTCAGGGTTGCAAGGAATGCTTAGCCAAGAAATCTCCAGCTGTCTCCTAGTTTATAACACAGTCGAAGATAAAAGATAAAAATGCAACATAACATGAATTCTTTTTGTATTCAGAAAGGCTTCTGGCACATATTTGTGGCTGAAGATGCTACACAGCTCTTCTGCTGATTTCACAACTGTTCAGACAATTCGGCTATAAATATTTCTGTGTAGAGATCTTCATGGAAGAAGAACATTCCTTTGGGTCTAACAAAAGTTACTGAATAACCGTAGCATCTTATTTTCCTATTTTGTCCTATTTAGCACCATAGGTTCATCCTGTAAGACCAATCATTTTTCCACAACACGTACCAGAGCCTTTGTTTAAAGGCTATATACAGATACAAGGCTCTAATAGGGAAGACACAATTAGAGACCATAACTTGTAAAAACTGCTGTAATATCCTACAGTAATAGATGTAAGAATATTTATGAACTCAGCAAACATTTTGCGCTTTTTTAAAAAATAAAATTCTTGAGCAAATCTCTGTTATTCAAAAGACAAAAATTAAACAACAGAACAGCAAAGCAACCCATGAATCCCTATTTTTAAGTATTTACTTACATTAAATGAAGTATTAAATGCATAAGAAACACAGCCTTTGACAGCAGTTTCAAAAATATGGTCTAAAATATTTTTTAAATAAGGAATTTTACTACAGGGTTACACCTAACGTGACTTAAACCTAAAATCTGCTAAGAGTTTGCCATCTGTTTCTAACATCTGAGTCTATCTTTCGCAGTCTTGGGGGTTTCTTTTGGCAGATGATGTGCAAATGTGTGTGTGTATTTCTGAATTATGATTGTCAGTAATTACTTTGATGGATGCTCTTTTTCAAGGGTAAGTCATATTTATGTCTCTGTTGGAACCCTTCCTCGGCCAAACAAGACAGCACCTTCCAGTGGCACCAACAGGTGCCCCATGAGTCTCGGAGCCCAAAAAAAACTGCTCCACCCAGCCTTGCTAAACCACCTTCCTCATCCTCTTAGAAAAAAAAAAATATCCTTCCATAATTTTCATTTTAATTGGGATTCCTGGATATTTTTAGCCCAAACCAGGCCTTGAGCACTAACCATAGAAAATGGATTTTTGTTGAGGCAATGTCTGTTGGCTTTATTCTCTCTTGTTCTTCATCTGCTTGGTTCTTCTCACTGTTGAGTCCATGGCAGTGCCGGGCAGAACCACAGTTTCTGGAAGCTACAGTTACCTGGCAGCAGAGCCAAATTTTGCCTTTTCCTATTTCTTTATTCCGTGTGAATATTTGCCTTTGTAATAGAACGAATTCTCAGCGTGAAGGGCACAGTTGTTGCTGTGTTTCTAGCTTTGTAATTACACTGGCAACACGAACGAACTTGGTTTTTCAGGGTGGCTGCATCACCCTGAACACTCAGCGCCTGCGACCGAGGCCAGTTCTGATAGCTGAGACCTCGCAGAGCCGCTTCGCTTCTGCAAAGCAAGAATTTACCATTTCTTATCCGTAATCAGAGAGAGTACCCGGCTGAGAAATGCAGTCCTTATGTGTCAGCTCCGCTTGTGTCAGTCAAAACCTATCGTGCTCAGCTGTCACTTAGCAGGTGACCAAATTCAGTTCTCTTAAGTCCTGCACAGCCACTTTCACCACCGGCACAAGCTTTCGGTGGCAGATAATGATATTCCGAGACATTTAATTTCAACCCTTATAAAACCGCTAAATCAAACGTCTCGCGCTCAGCTCTCGAGACGCCTAAATGAGCATTCGTGTGGAACTCGGAGGGATTAAACTCACCCAACCCGAGCCCATTCACACCCACCCGTGAGAGGTTCCTGCACCCTCAAAGAAGACCATGCGGGTGCGATGGGATGTTTGCTAAGCAGGGTTCAGCTGCGTGGAGGCTCCCAAGGCAGAGGCACGTACTGCTGGGCGCTGGGTGGGAAGGGCAGGAGAGCAGAAACCCTTCCCACAAAATGCTCTTTATATATTTACAGATTTTCTTGCAGGTTCTTCATTTCTCAGTCTCGGCATGGGCTGCTGCATGATCGATGAGGCTCAGGAGGCTGTTGCAACTATTCAGGGAGCAACCTATGTCTTCATTTATATTGTAACGGCTTAAATGTCAAGGTGCTTACACAGATTTGGGGGTTTTTTTTAAACCCACCACCACACCTCAGCCACAACCAACCAAAACAATTCGATCAACAGCACAAGAAGCAGCACAAATTTCAGGCAGTAGGATACACAGATACTCACTGGCTAAGACTTGCATGGACCAGGATGTCCTACAATGCAGCATAACCCAGCTCGTGTCTAAATTTGGAAGCATAACTAAATGATCCCTTTAATTAGAAATGCTCTACAATCGTTTACATATATTAAAAATATCAATTTATATATTTCTATACCTGTCTCCCATCCATTGCCCAATATTTCTTCTTGTCTCAGAAAGGCACTCATTAGTATTTAGAAACAGATTCTTTCCACCTTTATCGTTGGCCTTAAAACTGATCAAGGGAGGACACGAAAAAATCTGAATTTTATTTGGAAGTAAAAAGGTCTTAGAAGCTAGTATACAAAAGCTATAAAAATCCCTAATTAAAACCCCAGAGACTTCAGACATCTCTAAAAAGCACTTATCTTCTCAGAAGGTGTATATTTGTTCCCAGTATATCTGTGCTCATAAACTGAAAATAGGTGAACACACTTTCGGCTGTATAAATTATTGTCTAATAACCCATGCAACATGTACAGAAACATCTCAGTATAAAGGTGCGGTTTTGTCCAAATGTAGGAAACATTTCTTGGTTTTTGGAAGAGAAATTTTAAATGTTATCTTATTTACAAGCATAATTTTTTTCCTTGATGCAAGATGTTTAGTGGTGGTAAAATATCTCATTATTTCTTCTATCCATTTACTACGCTTTCTTTGAAACCCAGTTAGATCCAAATTCAATAAAGTTACTGGTAAGAAAAGCAAAGAAAAAAGAGAGTTGCTTTAAACAAAGGAAAATAAAAACCACAGCCTCTTATTTTCCGTGGAGATGCTAATCTCCCTCTACATCACAAGGACTTTTGAACTACATTTCTACGGATGCTGGTGGAAAGTCAGTTTATTTCTCTTGTGTATTAAAAGGAATAATTTATCTTCCAGAAAAAGAATATGAGCGCATATGCAAATACCTTCTCCAAATAAAAGCATTCTATTAAAATTCACATTTGTGAATAAGGTAAATGTTGTGTAGCATGCAGCTGACAGCATTTGTATAAGCAAAATGCAGACTAACGCGTTCCAAATGATCATTACATTAATTCTATTTTGCCTTTGCTAGCATGGCAACACAATGAAACTAGGTATTTTTCTCAAATATGTTCATTTTGCCTTTATTTCATCTACTGGCACTTCAGGCTATACCAATTTCATCTTCTGTTTGTTTCTTCAGAGCTTAATGAATTTATTTATGCAAAATCCTTGACAGTTTCCTTTCCACTAGATCCCTTCAAAGGCCACAGACGTTAGCTTAACTAGAAAGTGAAAATAGGATTTAATTCAGACATTTGGATATCGCTTTCTAAGTCAGGTTTTTGTGGGCTGGGTGGTTCTTTTTTGGTTTTGTTAATGCAGGAAT